>NC_085087.1:8249336-8261836 GCF_963422355.1 Corticium candelabrum | reverse complement strand
TCTGCATTCAAACAACACGCTAAAACGAGCAGCAACTAAATAAGACTAATGGATGGCAAAAGAGCGTCATGACTAAACAAAAGCACGTCCCATGCTTACGTCAGACGCACAAGATCACGCAATAGATATAGAAATCAGACGTCGATCGGTGAAAAAGTACAGCCTCACGGACAATTTGGCCACAAAACGTACGTCCTGCATGTAACAAGACAGTAGTTCAAGGTCTACAGATTGAAGAAAGAATATCTAATTAGGGTATGTTCACAAGCATGACCGTAATCAACATAAGCGAAATGAGCGGAATGCGACTGCGTGACACCTACTTAGACCTCCTGCTATCTATAAAGGTCTTTATCCCCACCATTCGTAGGGAGCGCAGAACAAGAATTGTATAGGCATATCCCCAGACTATCTCTCGACGGAAGGATGTAGGCGGGGATGGTCTGGCTACGCGAGACTAGCTAGAACCCTGCATACATATGTCTGGCTAGAACCCTGCATACATACATACACATACATACATACATTGATACATACATACATACATACATACATACATACATACATACATATATGGGTATCACAATATGTTGAAGTAATATTGGAGACTTACTTGTGAGTATGTCTCGTCCCCGTACCATTTCAGCCAGACACTGCCGTGAGCCGGAGGGTCCTGAAATGCCTCCCAATAACCCGTAACTTTCGCTGGCCACCAGTCAAATCCCTGAAGCTTTCCCCACACGATTTCACCAAGTCCGACTTCGAGAACGATTCGCTACAATAGAATTCCAATTCAGTATACCAAACACCCGCTTTACATCGAGACTCTTGATCGTATGCAAAAACGTTATGCATGATAGGATGGAGGTAATGGGTAATGATAAATAGAGTGTGGTATTTTGTTTGTCTAAATTAATTAATTAATTAATTATGTAAAAATTATGTGCTGATTGGCAAGACCCAAAAAACCCTAGCACATTGTTCCGTCTATTAGGGAAGCGAACACCAAGTGTTTTCACTGTATGTATACTTTATATCGAAATCAATGAATACCAAGTCTTGAATACGTATGAGGTCGGTGAAGCCACGATGTGGCCACAGACAAACAGACAGATAGACAGACAAACAGACAGGCAGGCAAACAGAGAGACAGACAGACAAACAGAAAGACAAACAAACAGATGGACAGATGAACAGATAGACATACAGATGACAAACAGACAGATAGACAGACAGATAGACAGACAGACAGACAGACAGACAGGAAGACAAACAAACAGAAAACAGACAAACAGACAGACAGACAGACAGACAGACGGGCAGGCAGGCAGGAAAACAGAAAGACAAACAAACAAACAGACAGACAAACTTCAAATTTGTTTTTCTACTTCATTTCTTCGATTAAACGCTGGGGCATCTATTTCTAGTTAGGGCTACAACTGCGGCGTTTAAACAAAGGAGGCACTTATTTAAGGGCGCCGTTTATCTGTTAAAGGCTCTCTCAGTACTTTACGTGTCTACGTGTACACACTATAGGTTTGACATCATTTCAAGGGAACAACACTTACCACTTTGAGACGTCACGTGGTGAAACAGTATCTGGGTAGGTAGTCTAAAGAAACGTTTGCCTTACGTATGCACTAGGAATCTCTACAATTTTCCTTCAAACTTTAAGCAACAGATCTTTCCAGATCTATTGAAATTCATTAAAATGTGTGGCATTTATTCGAGGGCGGCATTTATTCAAGGGTGGCGTTTATTGGAGGGCAGCATTTATTGGAGGGCAGCATTTATTTGAGGGCACCGTTTATATTTTATCTGTACTCTCAGCCGTGGCAAGGAAGGCATCTATTAGAGTGCAGCGTTTAATGAAAGTATTCGATGCTGTCATGTTGAAACTAGACTCCGCCCCATAACCACATGCACACAAAGATGCCGAAAGCGATAAACACCGTGGATACCAGACATAACAACCAACAGAGACGTCCGATATTTTGACTACTGTACATGTGTGTGTACCTCTCACCTGCCGTTTCTTTGCCAGCTTTCTTATTCTCGATTTTTCCTCCTCAAGTGACGCCGCCACCGCCGCCGCCTCGTCTTCTCTCGCTCTCTTCTCCTCCTCCAGTTCTTCGCACATAACTTTCTCTTTCACATACGTTTTCGCTCTCTTTACTCTCAGACCGGGACGCCGCATTTCCAGACTGCCGTGTACGTCGTCTTCCGCCAAGCCGTTGGAGTTATCTCCACCTATTGCTATGGCAACCATGGCAACCATCTCCTGAGTGTCGGTCAGATTTCTATCGAGAACTTGCGTCTCTGTTCTATTCGCCAAAGTCTTCGAGAGACGTTTAGTCTTCTTACTGGATTTACTTGAGTGCAGTTCATTCGTATCATCAACCTTCATCTGTACGTCGTTGGAGCCGTCCGATGCAACAAGTGAGATCCGTTTTCCGTCTTTCTGGTCACTAACAGCACACTGAAGTGTATCACTACGATCACCATCAACCACACCCCCTCCTGCTTCTGATGCCGTCAGCTGCTCAGGGAAAACACTAGCACCACCATTGATATCAACACTCTCAGAGACCACATTTCCATCGGACTCGTCGTTCTCGCCACCGGCTTCCTCCTCCCGTTTCCCAACCTTCGCAGACAAGTCGCATACTTCCTCCTGCCCTTCACGTCTAACACAAACAACTCGTTACACTCCCATCACGAGCCCCACGCCACAACAAACGTATCCCACCTCGTCTTGTGATCTCTCTGCCGTTTCTTTCTCACCCGCATTGGCCCCGCCCCCTCATTGGGAGATGTAGCAGCTTGCTAGACGACAAGAACGTACACAAGGCATCAGCACACCAGCAACGCCCAGAACAAATTCCTACAGACACGCCCATCCCACGAAAAGGCATACCTACCCTCCCAGCATACATACCTACCTACCCTCAGCATACCTACCCTCAGGCGTACATACCGACCTACCCTCAGCATTCGTAACAATAACGAATACAAACCATCAGGAAATCGAATTCGTTGGTTCGTTCCGAACGCTCCTACCAATTACGTCACGACTGTTAATTAATATAAATTAATAAATTAAATATCAGTCTTCCCGCAATGCTCTGCAAACACCGTCTATCGACCAATCAGCGAGCTCAATTGCATACCACGACGAGAGCATGCACCGTGCATCCGCCATGTTTTCCCACACACCTAGACCCAACATCATCAACAGCTCGCCACCAACTCGGCACACACCGCAAACGACCGGAAAACATCATCAGACCGGATGCACAACACAAACGCACGCCTGCACGCTCTCCTGCAGATGCCTCGCGTGCAACGCATGCATGCGACGGGATGCGACGCCCGACGCGACTGCAAATCGTCGGGCCTCCCGACGAACGCGCGCGGGAACGGGTGCACACTCTGCGCGGCATGTGCACACACATACCACACACAGTCGCGGCTTTTTGCGACGCGCGCACGCACGGCGGTCGAGTCCGCGCGCGGGTCTCACCATTTTGCGACGCGCGGCGAGCTCGTCGGGCTTGCAGACGTCGTCGGCAAGGAAGAGAGCTGCACGCCTTTGTTCCAGCACGTGGACGACGACGTGGGTACCGCGATGTGTGTGTGTGGTAGACGTCACGTGATGATTGCTATGTCACGTGATAATGTGGGTGACGCTTTGTTGCGATGGATGTATAACACAATGTCTTTATTTTTAGTGTTTATGTCAGAGTTTTTAGTGTATTCGAGAACGACAACGAAAATCACGTGTAGCGTGTCCTGGTTGATTCGGAGTAGAGAAGTGGTGGTCCGATGTGGTGAGCATTGACAGTGTGGATTAGCTCCAGCTCTTCCAGCCAACCTAGAATCACATACACACACAGTGACACACAGACAGTGACACACACACAGTGACACACAGACAGTGACACACACACACACACACACACACACACACACACAGTGACACACACACACACACACACACACACACACACACACACACACAGTGACACACACACACACACACACACACACACACACACACACACACAGTGACACACACACACACACACAGTGACACACACACACACACACACACACACACACACACACACACAGTGACATACACACACACACACACACACACACACACAGTGACACACACACACACACACACACACACACACACACACACATCCACACACACACACACACACAGTCACACACACACACAGTCACACACACCCGCACGCACGCACACACACACACACACAGTGACACACACACACACACAGTGACACACACACACACACACACACACACACACACACACACACACACACACTGACACACCCACACCCACACACAGTCACACACACACACACACACACACACACACACACACACACACACCGACACACAGTCACACACACACACACACACACACATAAACACCCACACACAGTGACACCCCCCACACCCACACACACAGTGACACACACACACACGCACACACACACACACACACAGTCACACACACACACACACACACAGTGACACACCCGCACGCACACACACACACACACACACACACAGTCACACACACAGTCACACACACACAGTGACACACCCGCACGCACACACACACACACACACACACACACACACACACACAGTGACACAC
Source organism: Corticium candelabrum (assembly GCF_963422355.1). Taxonomy (NCBI): domain Eukaryota; kingdom Metazoa; phylum Porifera; class Homoscleromorpha; order Homosclerophorida; family Plakinidae; genus Corticium; species Corticium candelabrum. The sequence continues at coordinate 8,257,137 of NC_085087.1, read as the reverse complement.
ACACACACACACACAGTGCTCAAAATTACTGCCGGTCATCGGTCAATGGCCGATCATATTTGGATAATGACCGGTGATAGTTGCTAATTACCGGTCAAGGTGACCGGTCAACTTTTGTAGGTCATTAATTAGTGATGAGAAGAGCTATCCCAGCTCTATGAAGAGCCAATTAAGTGTATAGCTAGTCTACATAGCTATGTGATATTATATGTTAGCTATGTACATCATTTAGCACCATCTATTTAGTCTCTGTTCATGTGTTGGCCTCTGAATTTGTACTCTACAATCTATAGCACCGCCCAACTTTTACCTTATTTGTCAGGCCTCAATCATGTCTGCATGAGAGGGACAGCCCTGCATGTTTATCTAAGTCTTGTGAGAGGACCGTTTAGCTATTGTTGTGTTACTATGAAATGCCATAACATCTCTCGTGAATTATGATACAATCAGTTAAGTGGTCATGCTGTGTAAAGATTTGCTATGGTACATGGAACATGAGTACTTAATGACGTTAATTATGGTATACTAACATCTGTTGAAACTTCCGCGTTGCTTTTTGCCTTTCAATTCATTGTTAGAGCGTTATGTCTCTGGACCCAGTTGCGCAGTTTCTTTACCCAAATGATGCTCCGGTGACCCATAAGCCTGTGTGTGTGGGAGCTGATGGCAATTGCTTTTTTCGGGCTGTTGCAATGTCCTTGACAGGAAAGGAAGAAAATCACAAGCAACTCCGTCAGCAAGGTGCAGAACAGCTCTGCAACAAGCCACAGGCAATTGCAGCTGCTTTGATTGAAAAATCTTCGTCTTGTCCAGGTGTGAATCCTTCTTCACTCATTGCCACGTTTCTTTCTGATGAGAGTTACAGCGTGTTCAAAGCCGCAAAGGAAGTGGGAAAGGGCACTGAGGACAGTCTAGCTTTAGCTGTGGTGAAGGAGGGCAATGAGACAAAGAAATTTGGAAGTTGGTGTGGGATGGTGCAAGTCTATGGTGCAGCTGCAGCAATTGGTTGTTCCATCAACATGCACTACCCTGAGGTTATCCAACGTATCCGCCCCTTTATGAATACCATTGTACAACCTTTGGAATCTGCAACAAGTCAAAATAATGATATTCATATCATGTGGTCTAGCACAACTCAGCCAGCAACTCTTAAGGGAAATGTTCAACTCAATCACTTTGTGCCTTTGCTACCCAGATCAGCCACTAATCTCAGTTACCATGCCGAAAGTGACATTCCTGCCTCTGATTGCTGTGATGAGTCTGACTCTGACAAACTTGAATCTACCTTTGGCTTCAGTGATGATGAGAATGCCAGTGAATTTGTTGTAATGAAAACCCTTAGAAAATCAAGAAAGTCAAAGAGAATTGAACCAAAGTCATGGTCATTGTCTGGATTCCAACCTAAGAGCCCAAGGGTTTGTGCAATACCTTCGAACATGGATATTACAGTAGAAACTATGCATGAAGATTCTGGCATACCTGTTGACTCACACCACACTGCAGCCCAAGAAAGTCAAAATGGTGACAAACCGGCATATGGCAATGCTTCTCGCACAACTCAACGTGCTATGGCTGTCACTGCTACTAAGCCAAAGGGTTCTGAAAGCAAGTCTTCCAAGATCAAGCAAACTCTTGATTCCTGGTTATTAAGTAACAAGAACAAACATGTACAGAAAGACCAAAGGGAGATTACAAATAGTCATCCGATTACAACCATTCCAGAGCTTGCAAAAACACCAGTACGTCAAAATGTGTCATCAACCACATGCAGACGTCATATATCAAAAGAAACATTTATGGGGTGGAAAAGAAGCCATGAAGCTGATTATCAAACTATGTCATGGCTTAAATGTGAAGTGATGAAAGATAATCCTTCAATGGTTGATATTTTGTGGTGTGAGGTGTGTCGAACATACCAATCTAAGGTATGTGGCACTAAGCATTTCTCCAGAACGTGGATTGATGGGTCAAGAAATCACAGAACCAACAATGTCATTGATCATGCTGGGAGTGCTCAGCATCAAGCTGCAATGTCCTACAAGCGAAAAGAAACAGCAAGAGAGAGGAGAGAGCCAGTGACGGATTACAGTGAGATTGCCAGAAGTTTTAAGATGAAGCCGGAGACCAAAGCAAGGATGATGAAGAAATTTGAAATATGTTATTTTCTGGCAAAAGAAAACTTTCCATTCGTAAAATATCCATCTATCTGTGCTCTTGAAAAACGACATGGTGTTGAGCTGGGAGAGGCATATTCAACTGATGTAGCAGCTAGTCACTTTGTGCATTATATTGCTGAAAGTCAGCGACAGCATTTCAAACAAACAGTGGCAGCACCTTTCTTCAGCATCTTGATGGATAGTTCAGCTGACAAAGGAAAAGTGGAGAATGAGTTGTTTGCAATCATCTATTCTGAGAGTGATCACACCTCTGAAAAGCTAATAACTCGAAGTCAATACTTCAAAGTACTGGAACCGTCTAAGGCTGATTCTGCTGGACTCTTCGATTGCCTACAAGAAGCTCTGAAAGATATGGGTATAAGAGATTTGATGAATCCAGAAAATGTGCTGCAAGTCAAAAATTTGCCAATTCTTGTTGGTGTGGGAACTGATGGTGCTGCTGTAAACATCTCAAGAGATACGTGGACTAAAAGCAAAAGTTCAGAATGTTCTGCCATGGATTTTCTGGACGTGGTGTTTTGCCCATCGACTAGAACTGGCAAGCAGAGACGCTCTCTCCAATCCAGTATTTAAAGAAATAGATGAAATGCTTCTTAGGATCTATTATCTTTACAACAAGTCTCCCAAGAAATGTAGGGAACTGAGGGCCATTGTGAACGATTTGAAAGAAGTATACAATTTTCCAAGGGGTGGCAACCTACCAGTGAGAGCATCAGGAAGCAGATGGATTGTTCATAAGCGAAGAGCACTCCACAGAGTTCTCGATAGGTATGGGGCTTACATGAACCACCTAGCAAGCCTCTGTGAAGATGCTAGTCTTAGAAGCCCTGATCGGCAGCGTCTAAAAGGTTATTTGACAAAGTGGACTCATGCAAAAATAATTCTGTCCTGTGCCCATTACATAGATATTTTAGATCCCGCCGCTAGTCTGAGCTTGTCTTTACAGGAAGATGATCTTGATATCATTAAGGCAATTCAATCAGTACTCAAAAGTCACCGAGCCATGGAACAGTTGAAAGAAACTCCCTCTTAACCAATTGGTTTGCAAGCAGACGTGTCATGGACAATCTAATAGAAAGTGCAGATGGCAAAATGACGTATCAAGGAATTGAATTACATCACTTCAATGATGTTGTTGTGAACAGCTGCAGACAGCAAGCTTTAAGTGATCTGAGAAGATTGGATGATGAATTGAAGGAAAGACTTTCATGGTCAGACACAAAACTTATGAGGGCTATTATGGTTTTCTTGGACACACAAGCCTGGTACTCACACAAAACCGATGAGTCTTTCTCTCATCAGCTTACAGAGGCTGTTTCAATGCTAGTTGAGAATTTCCGAGCTCCTCTCGAGGCCAAGGCTACTGATCTAGCAGCAATTCAGGAAGAAGCCAAGGAGATGCTTGACTATGCACATCAATATCTTCGAGTGGACAGAGATGGGTATCAACATGTTTGGTACCGCTTGGCGTTTGGACCTGACTGCACGCAATTTAGGAATTTAGTTGCTATTGCACAGCTCCTTTTCAGCTTACCGTTTAGTACTGCAAAAGTAGAACGCCTTTTCTCCCGCTTAAAATTTATTAAAACTGATCGTAGAACAAGTCTTAGTCAGGAGACGTTATCTGATCTGCTAGAGGTCAGTGTTGAGGGAATTGAACTTGAAAATTTTGATTCAAGCGCTGCTGTACAGTTATGGTGGTCAGACTGTTCAAGAACTCGTCATGAAAGTCATCCCAAAAAAATAAAAATTGAATGCAGCAGCGAGACCATTCATCAACAAGAAGACACTTCAGCGATCAATGAGGCAACTGAAACAATATGTGAGGCAGAGCAGTCGGTATCTCTGGATGATTGGGACTCTTGGATCTTGAATGATGAGTGAAATATGGTCACAGTACCACAACTTGCATCGTCACACTACCACAACTTGCATCGTCACATGCACTAGCACAACTTGCATGATGTCAGAATAGCATCTCAGATCTGTAGTAACTAGTTATGTTCGAACAAATATGCTTATAGTGTGGTGTTAGAGTAAATTGCTTAATTTGATGTAAAACTGTAACATTATAAAGGAAAGCAGTTCACAGTTTGCTATGTTTTGTTAGTTACTGCAATTTTAGGTGCTTTCATGTTGTAAACTAATGCCTACTTCCTTAGTAATATGTGTATTCAACTGACTCTTGTTTCTTGGTTTATGATTGCTAATTAAATTAGAGATTACTAATTTTTGATTACTAACTGCTTTTGATTACTAATTAAATTAGATGACCGGTAAAAAATTTGAATGACCGGCTAACTTCTGGCATTACTGGCCATACGGCCGACTAACTTTGAAAACTAATTTTGAGCACTGCACACACACACACACACACACACACACACACACACACACACACACACACACACACACACTGACACACCCACACCCACACAGACACTGCTGTTGTCCTTGAGCTTGTTGTGTGGCGTTGCCTTCCAATGCCGATTCCCCACTCATCGAGGACGTTGTCTGAACGGGTGGTACAGACGCCCACGCTCTACTCGCCGCTGCTGCAATCGTCGACGGCATGCCTGTTGCCGGAAAGAGCACGTGATGTTGTGAAACGGGAATGGAGTCTTCGGTCGGACGAGAATATGTGACACTGACTGGAGATTGTAACTGGGAGGGATACTGATCAGGTGGACACGTCTCGTCTAGGCGGCCTGTGGCGTTGAGTAGTTTCATGCGAGGACCCTAGATGGTAAGAATGGGTGTAGAGATCAGTGTGTAGATGGTGGTGGTGTGAAAATATGATATGCAGATTAGAAGGAAGTTGGACTGAATAAATGAATGCATAGACAGACAGACAGACAGAGGGATAAACAAACAGACAGACAAACAAACAAATGGACAAACAAACAGACAGACAAACAAATGGACAAACAAACAGACAGACAAACAAATGGACAAACAGACAGATTGACAGACAAACAGACAGACACACAGATGGACAAAACAAACACAGACAGACAAACAGACAGACAAACAAACAGACACCCAACAAACAGACAAACAAACAGACACCCAACAAACAGACAAACAAACAAACAGATGGACAAACAGACAGACAGACGAACAGATGGACAAACAGACAGACAGACAAACAGACACACAAACAAACAGACAGACAGACAAACAGATGGACAAACAGACACACAAACAAACAGACAGACAGACAAACAGATGGACAAACAGACAGACAAACAAACAGATGGACAGACAGACAGACAAACAGATGGACAAACAAACAGATGGACAAACAGACAGACAAACAAAGAGACAAACATATGAACAAACAAACAGACAGACAGATGGACAAACAAACAGACAGACAAACAGATGGATAGAAAGACAGACAAACAGATGGATAGAAAGACAGACAAACAGATGGACAAATGGACGAACAGACAGACACAAACTTACAGACAGACAGAGAAACAGACATACAAAGAGACAGACAGACGGATAGACAAACGTACATACATATATACCAGAAACTGATCAACAAAAACACACACAAACAAGCAACAACATAGTAACAAAAAGAGCAACAGATTGACAACCAAATAAAGTAAGACCGACATGTACTTCTCACCTTGGGTAATCCAATCTCAGCGTAATCCTTCTCTGACATGAGCATGAGAGCGTCTAGATCGATCTCGTTCCGTTGGAACAAGTTGAGATGTTTAGAGAGGGAGAGACGATCGAGAAGACTAGCGAGCGATTCCAACGACCTTCCTCTTGTACTGTTACTGTATGAGGTGCTGACATACTGAGACAAAACGGGATGCGATGTGGACATGGATGCAACTGCAGTCGGCTGCATACTCCAGTCCGCAACATCTGTGGGAGAGAGGAAAGGGTAACAAATAAATAGACCAAAAAAGGAGACCAAAAATCAGACAAAATTGAGACCAAAAATGAGACAAAAAATGAGACCAAAAAAACAGACAAATACCGAGACCAAAAAGTTAACTAAAATAAGACCAAAAATGAGACCAAAAATGAGACCAAAAACAGACAGAAATGAAACCCAAAAACAAGACAAAAAAGACCCACAAAACAGACAAAAATCAAACCAAACGGAGACCAAAAAACATGAAACCCCCCAAAAAGACTAAAATGAGACCAAAAATCAAACAAAATGATGCTAAAACGGAGACCCAAAAGAGACAAAAAAGAGACCCAAAATTCAGACAAAAAAGGAGGCCCAAAGGTCACACCAAGAAGACCCCAAAACAAACAAACAAAACGAGACCAAAAATCAGACAAAATGAGATCCAAAACACAAGACCCAAAAACAGACAAAAAATTAGACCAAAAAACAGACAAATGCTGAGACCAAAAAGTTAAGAGAAAACATGAAACTAAAAATGAGACAGAAAATTGACCCCAAAAAGATGAAAAATCAAACAAAAATAAGACCAAAAATGAGACCCAAAAATCAGACAAACACAAAATCCAAAATTCAGACAAAAAGTGAGACCAAAAACAGACAAAAATGAAACCCAAAAACAAGACAAAAAGACCCACAAAACAGACAAAAATCGAACCAAAACAGAGACCAAAACACGAGACCTATAAAAAGACCAAAAGGAGACCAAAAATCAAACAAAATGAAGCTAAGAAGGAGACCCAAAACTGACAAAAACAAGACCAAAAATCAAACAAAAATGAGACCAAATTGAGCCCCAAAAGACAAAAAATCAAAACAAAATGGTGACCAAAAACAAGACAAAACATGAAGCTAAAAGAGACCCAAAACACAGACAAAAATGAGACCAAAAATCAAACAAAAATGAGACCAAGAATCAAACAAAAATGAAGCTAAAAAGGAGACCCAACAGACAAAAATGAGATCAAAAATCAGACAAAAATGAGATAAAAGGTTAAACCAACAAAGAGCCCAAACCAGACAAAAATGAGACCAAAATCAGACAAAAAAACAAACTCCCAAACCAGACAAAATGAGACCCCAAAACAGACATAAAATATGACCAAGAATCAGACAAAAAACGAGTCCGAAAAACAGACAAAACACAAACCTCGTCTTGTCGTCGGGTATGCCCACACTCCAGTGGTCGGTTGTGGATTCAGACTCGGTTGTTCTCGACCTACAACAACGATCACCACCATCACTACATCACCATACACACCCACACCATCGACGAACACACACAACTGACTTGTTGGAAATCCGGGATTAACAATAGCAGTCGGTACGTTTCCTGACTGACGGTGAGTTCGTTCCGTTCCGATCGGTTTGATGCTGCCGCCATCGTCCAACGTCTTGATCTTTTGCGACGGTTGCTGTCGACTTCGTCCGGTTCCGATTGGAGCCGGAGTCTGTCGCTCCTCTTGCTTGTCACTCCCAGAAGGAGACGGCGACTTCTAATGATACAATCACACAATGAATTAGACTAGATCCATCCAAACAATTGTATACAAAATTATAGATTTGTCAATCTAGTTGATATCTATGATTAATACAATCACACAATGAATTAGACAAGATCCATCCAGATAATTGTATAAAATCAGATGTCAGTCTAGTTAATATTTATGATTTATTAAACAAA
>NC_085087.1:8216836-8244336 GCF_963422355.1 Corticium candelabrum | reverse complement strand
CACACACACACACACACACAAAGACAGACAAACAAGACGAACAGACAGACAAGACAGACAGACAGACAGACTGACAAGATGAACAGACAGGTAGACAAGACAGACAGACAAGACAGACAAACAAGACAGACAGACAAGACAGACAAACAAGACAGACAGACAGACAGACAGACAGACAGACTGACAAGACGAAAAGACAGACAGACAGACAAGACAGACAGGGACAAACACACAGATACACACACAAACACCACTGCAAACATCACAACCTTCCTCCGCTTTGCTAAGCGAGTCGCAATCAACACAGACGAAATGAACAGACAGACAAGACAAACAGAGAGACAGACACACAGATACACACAGACAGACAAACAAATAGACAGACAGACAAGACAAACAAATAGACAGACAAGACAAACAAATAGACAGACAGACAGACAAACCAACAGACAGACAGACAGACAAGACGAACAGACAGACACAAAGACACACACAAACACCACTGCAAACACCACAGCCTTCCTCCGCTTTGCTAAGCGGGTCGCAATCAACACATCGTACAACCTCACCTTGTCCGACACGGTAGAAATAAATCGCGTTCCATCAGCGTCATTCGGAAACTGACTCACTTTCTTCACCATGTACTTCACCACCTTGACGTGCCCTCTACGAAACGCAGCAACAAGGCAAGAGACTCCTCGGTTGTCTTCCGCGTCCGGATCAGCTCCAGAGCTAATGAGATGCTGTACAACCTCCCAGTGGCCTCCATTGCAAGCAAGCCAAAGAGGGGACGCGCCTTTCTTGTTGCGTACGTCGACGAGAGCACCGTACTCGAGTACAAGTTCGACAAACTTGGAATGACCTGAAATGGAGTTGATTAGTTGAGTGAGGAAACGATAGTGACTGGCAACAGATGCACTCATGTAACGAAAGACATACATCAGTGTTCTCCCCAGGCATCTCAAGACGTGGCGGCCCGCCACGGCTTGGCTAATGCCGCCACGCCTTGACTTATGCCCGCCACGCCTAAAGGTAGGTTCACATTAAAGACGCAAAGCCTTACGTGTTTGCGTCTTGCGTCTCCTTGCATCTTTTTTCTGTTCACATTAAAACTGCATGCGTCTGCGTCTTGCATCTTGCATCTCTCAGTTAACGTGCTAGCCTTTGTGACTTGCAAAACGTAATTTAAAGCACGCTACACATTGCAATGTCGTGTGAAGCTCTTTTACTGATTGCATCCTCTGCCAAGCCTCACTCTTGGCATTCCTGTCTTCGTACAACGGATGAGAGACGTCCCAAATACAGTGGTACAAAGCGAACGCTCTCAATTACACGTTTTTCCATCAGAAAATAGTGAGGTTGATATAAAAAATGTGAGACGCAAGACGCAAGAATAGAAACCGAGTCTATTTACTTGCGTCTCCTTACGTCTCCGCGTTTTAATGTGAACAGACATGTAAGGACGTAAGAAAACGCCAAGCACGTAAGGAGCACGTGACACCTTCTTACGTCTTTAGTTAATGTAAACCCATCTTTACTATCTATGTGCTAGGCAAGAAATGGGAGACCAGTGGTTTGGCTTCTTGTGCAACGTCATAGAGACCGCTATGTCCAAAATATCCTTATGACGTTGTTTCGAATCCAATCCAATCCGGTGTCATTTGGTGGCGTATTCGCCCACATTACAATCCGTATGTGACTCGCGCCCTCGGCAGCCGTTTGTGCCGTGCAGTCGTTATTGGTGCGTTGAGAGAATACAAAGTCGCAAGACAAAGTACATCAATGCTTCGAATTATGTTGTTAAAGCGATAGCCTAATTTCTCGTCCTTCTAGTGGCATTTTTGGCACCTACAGACGTCGATCTGGGAGGCGTTACCCTGCACAGGATGTAAGACAATGCACTGATTACAGATGCCAAACTGCACTTGAACGGCATTGGCCCAAAGCCGACATTAGCGAAAGCATTGTTTAGGTGAGTGTAGACACGCCCACAGTTTCAAAAAACTTGTAGATCTCGGTGAGCATGCCGATACGCTGCGCGCACGTCTCTAGCGTCGATATTGGACTGCTTAGCGAACTTGTCTACTAGTGCTAAGTTGCTAACTAAAGCTATTACAATCGATTTTGTGATTTGTATTGGATTGGAACATACTGGGAGGTGCAGGTTTTCGACATGTATGCAGATTAGAAAGTGGCACCGATGAGAAGCGGGGCGCTAGAGGGTTCATGATAGCTTGCTTGTGTTGTACTCTGTCCACGCATAGAAATGTTGGACAGCTAACACTTTAGACCAAACACAAGCACCCTGTGTTGCTCTAGCACTGCACTGCGAAGTCAGACAACGGAAGTCAAAAGGGGGAGGAGCTGGCTGCGTGAGACTAAGTAACCCCTGCTTAGATGACCACGCCCACGTTTAAACCAACCACGCCCACAAGTGCATTTCCATTCAGTCACGCCTACATTGCCATGCCTTTGAGATATTCTGGGGAGAACACTGTACATATATATATATATATATATATATATATATATATATATATATATATATATATACAGACAGACAGACATACAGATAGACAAACAGAGACAAACAGATGACAGATGGACAGAGACAAACAGAGAGACAGAAAGATGGGCAGACAGAGACAAACAGACAGGTAGACGGACAGAGACAGACAAACAGACAGACAGACAGAGACAAACAGACAAACAGACAGACAGAAAGATGGACAGACAGAGACAAACAGACAGAGACAGACGGACAGACAGAAAGATGGACAGACAGACAGACGAACAGAGACAGACAGACAGACAGACAGACGAACAGAGACAGACAGACAGACAGACAGAGACAAACAGACAGACAGAGACAGACAAACAGACAGAGACAAACAGACAGAGACAGACGAACAGAGACAGACAGACAGACAGACAGACAAACAAAGACAAACAGACAGACAGACGGACAGAGACAGACACACAAACAGACAGACAGAGACAAACAGACAGACAGACAGAGACAAACAGACAGACAGACGGATAGAGACAGACAGACAGACGGATAGAGACAGACAGACAGAGACAAACAGACAGACAGACAGACAGACAGACAGAGACTGACACATACACAAACACACAAACAGACGGACAGAGAAACAGACACATAGACAAACACACAGACAGACAGACAAACAAGCCGAACAGAAGACAAGACAGACAATACAGACAGACAAACAGACAAAGAGACAGACCAACAGACACAAAACTAGAGACCCAACCACACACTACAACCCACCTTTGTCAGCTGCAATAGTCAGAGCCGTGTCTTTCGACGACGGCACTGGGGGTGCATTGACATCGGCTCCCCGTTCCAGCAACACCTTCCCAACCTCAACATAACCTCCAGACGCGGCCTCCATCAGCGGCGTCAACCCCGTCTTCGCACGATGTTCGACGTTCGCTTTCCTATCGACGAGAAGACTCACGACCTCGTGTCGCCCTTGGAAACAGGCGAGCGTGAGTGCTGTGTTGCGGTTGGTCTCTATCTGAGCATTGATGTCGCTTCCCATGTCGAGGAGGAGCTTGACTGCGGCTGTGTGGCCGTTCATGGCGGCAAGCATGAGTGGTGAGATGCCCAGCTTGCTTCCGGTTCTAGATACATGAATGTTATGTCATGTGAAAAGCTTTAAATGAAGTGAAATGAAGAAACACACATATGGCTAACAGGTTTGTTGCTAAATACAAAAAATAAAAATAAAAAATAGATAAAAAATAAAAAATTGCTAAAAAATAAAATAAAAAATTGCTAAAAAATAAAAATATAAAAATTGCTAAAAAATAAAAATATATAAAAAATTGCTAAAATTGTTAAAAATAATAATAATAAAGTAAAATAGCTATGAAAGTAAAAATTTAAAAATAAAAGAATAAAATATAAAAATTATAAATTAAAGAAAAATAAAAATAAAAAATAAAAATATAAAAAATAGGAAAGAATTAAAACTAAAAGAATAAATAAAAATATAAAAATAATAAAAAATTAAAACTAAAAGAATAAGAATAAAAATAAAAATTACAAGACCTTACAAACCAGATTGATCTGGTTGAGCATAACAATAAAAAAATTAAATAAAATAAACTAATAAAAAATAATAAATAAATAACTAAAACACACAAGTTGCCAACTGTTTTACCTTGAGTTTATTTCTGCTCCGTGCTGTAGGAGTGTCTTGATGATTCCGACGTATCCGCCCGATGCCGCTAGACTGAGTGGTGTGTAGTCCGACATGTTCCGATGCTCAAAGTTGGCGCCATGATTAAGCAGCAATTCGACAACCTAAAACATTCGAACAAATCAAACGAGTTACAGCAGACAGACACACACACACACACACACACACACACACACACACACACACACACACACACACACACCATAATTAGAGAGCATGAGCACTCACAATCCCACTTTTATACAACATAGCCCATCTCTGGGTTGCCATGGCAACAATAAACACTGCTACTCATCTCACCTCTTGTCGTCCACCCGAACATGCCAACGACAGAGCCGTGTCTTTCGTTCTATCCGACTGAGCTTCGATGTCGGCATAGTGATGGAGGAGAATCTCAGACGTCGACGCGTGACCGGCCGTTGAGGCGAGAATGAGAGGAGAACAGCCTACGACGTAAACGCAGCATTACTGTGTGTGTGTGTGTGTGTGTGTGTGTGTGTGTGTGTGTGTGTGTGTGTGTGTGTGTGGTGTATGTGTGTGTAATGTGTGTGTGTGTGTGTGTGTGTGTGTGTGTGTGTGTGTGATGTGTGTGTGTGTGTGTGTGTGTGTGTGTGTGTGTGTGTGTGTGTGTGTGTGTGTGTGTGTGTGTGTGTGTGTTAACCTTTTTTGTCTTTGTGTTCTAAATCGGCTCCTCTCTCTAGTAGCAACTCGACTAACTCGTCATGCCCTCCTGAGGCGGCGAGGGTTAGAGCGGTGTCGTGATTGCTCTCGGTCTGCATGTCGACGTCGATGGCTGGAACGTGAGGTGCAAGATTCTGAAACAAACCGTTGGAAATAACTCACACGCACACACATACACACAAAACACACACAAGTGGACAGACACACATACACACATATGTGGACACACACATGTACACACACACCTCCTCCTGTATTGCTTCCGTCTAAATGGACAAGCTACCCCTTCAGTGGGGACAGACGTCATAAAAAGTTTTCCCACAAATATCGATGCATTTGTGTATTGCATAGCCTCCTTTGCTTCGAAAGTACTTCTTACATGTCTGGCATTCAAAGGCTCCTTTTTGCTCATGTATAGGTTTTTCTCTTTCACCAATGCATTTGTGTCTCTTCAAGTCACTAATGCGTCTGTAACCTTTGTGACATTCAAGGCAGACAACAGTTTGTAAATCAATTTTGCCAGATGACACTTGACTGGAATCCAGACAGGTGTGGTAATGGTCTCTCCAGACAGATCTTGATGTATTTGCTAAGTCATACCAACAGCTTTCTGGAATGTTCAGATCATTTAGGTCTTTCCTAATTATGTCTTTCCAGGATTGCTTAGGGCCACATAACCACCCAAAGAAGCACATCTTGGGAATTCAATGGTTGGGCATTCAAGCCAAATGCCCTAACCATTGCATACGTTGTCTTATAAGTTTGATGTTTATAGTGTCAGAATCTCCCGATCTTTGTCTTATTGTTTCATTTGAGATATGATTTTCCCATTGTGTTGTGATAGAGATTCCAAGACACGGCCACACACACACACACACACACACACACATACACCACACGCACGTGCACACACAGAGTGACACACACACACACACACACACACACACACACACACACACACACACACACACACACACACACACACACACACACAATCAGCAAACCATCCATACCCTCATTGGTGTTCTCATCAACTGCTCACACAACATCCCGTCGTCCTCATACCCAAGGGCACCGTGCATGCAAGCAGCAGAAGCCGGCATCATATCCTCATCTTGCGGCAAATTATGCAGCATTGGCGGCAAAAGAGATGTCGGACTAGACGGCGGAACATGTAAAGCGTCCGACCTGATGTCATGAACTGCAACAATAACAAAAAAGATGAAGGAAAGCGAACTACACAATCATCCCTACACCAACACAAAAACACAATTCGTGCAACCACCACATCGTGAAGTGTTCTTGCGAGGATTTTGTCTCAAGCGGCAATGCTAATTAACTTACGTCATACATTGAAGATGACATCATACATAATAGATGACGTCATACACCAATGATGACGTCATACACCAATGATGATGTCATACATAATAGATGACGTCATACACAAAAGATGATGTCATACATCAAAGATGACATCATCAGTCACAATGATGTCATCATCTCACTACCCCAACCACGTCATAAAAATTTCAAATATTTTTTTAGACGGACACTCAAATGTCTTTCTACATTCGTCGTAACCCTAGTGCCTACCATTCGTTATCCCCATCCTCACCTGGTACCATGTCTCTGTATAAACGTTCCTTTATCTCGTCAACAGAATCCATAACCGCCTCGTCCAAAACGTTCACCGCCGCTGCCGCCACCACTGGCGGCAATGTCACCAACGACGGAGCGTCACCCGTCTGAGATTTCTGAAAGAACTCATGCAATCCGCGATGATCTTTAATAAAGTCGTGCACCAGTCCGGGATTCTTGAGTATCGCCGCCGTCAGACTGTCAGTCGTCGAACTAAACTTCGCGAGCGGATCGATCACACTCTCCGGATCGAAGCAAAACCTTTCCTCTTCGCTTGCAGTGGACGCCGCCGCCACTGGACGAGTTCCAGTAAACGTAAACGGCTTCACAGGGATCGAGTCCATTGACCGGCTTTGTGGTGACAATGACGGCGGCGGCGACGCACTCGACACTTGAACAGGTTCGCTGAATCCGGACGATCCTTCGGGACTTCGTCGTTCAGTCACGTTCCGGGTGCTCACTTCGTTGCCCGTTCCGTCGTTCAGTGACGTCGGTTGAGATGAGACGTCCATCGCTAGCGGAGATATTGAGGTAACGCGTCGTTTTGGTGACTGTGTGCTCGACGAGACAGGAAACTCTCGATCCATTTCGGTGGTAAACGGCGGCGATAACGGACATACAGACGTGTGCGTCTGCGGATGACACGTGGTCAGTAGTTGGTTGTTTGGTATGAGAGCTGTGGAGCCGGTAAACGCTGACGGAGTTCTTGATGGTGAAATGGTGGCGTCGTGCTGGTAGTGCTGCTCGTGGTACTTGAACGGTGGGATGACGGATTGTGACTCTGAGAGGTCAGTGTCGGGTGATGGTAGCATGTGGAGTGGAGTAAACGAGGCTGTTGTGACTGACGAGGTATCGCACGCTGAGGTGGGATCGTGCACACCCTAGAAAGTGAAAAATAGAATGGACGGTGTGGGATGTCCTACTGTCGTCTGTAATGTAAACTACATACAGACAAGAGCTGTGTGTGTGTGTGTGTGTGTGTGTGTGTGTGTGTGTGTGTGTGTGTGTGTGTGTGTGTGTGTGTGTGTGTGTGTGTGTGTGTGTGTGTTTGCCTGTCCATCTGTTTGTCTGTCTATGTCTATCCGTCTGTCTGTATAAAATGTGTCTATCTGTCTGTCTGTATCAAATGTGTCTATCTGTCTGTCTGTCTGTCCAGCTGTCTGTCTGTACAAAAAAGTGTCCATCTGCCTGCCTGTCTGTCTGTCTACTATGCATCTCCCTCTACCACAAATGTAACCACCACAACAATCAACTACTTGCACACTGACTCTAACACACCAACTGACAAACAAACAACTGACCGAAAACCTCATCTACTGCAATACCACACACACACAGGATCACAATACTAACCCAAACACAACTCATGCTGACAACAGACAAGCTCACTTTGTCACCCATACCTCATGCTGAGGGTTGTGTACCGGACATGGACACAGTGTGTCTCTAGGATCTGCTTCGTCGTCTTCTTGGGGCAACATTTCTGAGGATGCTGATGCTTTCTCTTGCTTTCCTTTAGAGTCTGGTTGAGGTGGAGGTGCTGCTTTATGTTTCTTTTTCTGCTTGCCTTTGATGCTCCCGCCACTGATACCGGGAAGTTCTTTGACGTCAGTACCTTGAATGGACAGAAGTTGACACGTACATATGCGAACACACACACACACACACACACACAGACACACAGGCAAGCAGACAGACAAGCAGGCAGGCAGGCAGGCAGACAGACAAGCAGGCAGGCAGACAAACAAGCAGACAAACAGACACAGACAGACAGGCACACAGACAGACGCGGTGGATGCACATGCACACAACGCACAAACACAGACAAACAGGCACAAACAGCCGGATACAGACAGACAGCAACAGACAGACAGACAGACAGGCAGATAGACAGACAGACAGGCAGACAGACAGACAGGCAGATAGACAGACAGACAGGCAGACAGACAGACAGGCAGATAGACAGACAGACAGACACACACTCCAAAACAACAAACCTTTAGCAGCAGGTGGCAATACTCGTGAATCAGAATAACCTTGTTCAAGAAGCAAAGCTGCAACATGAACGTGGCCGCCTTTAGATGTTTCTATCAGCATCGTAGACGAATCCTACAACAGCAATAAATTCGTCATACTCGTGTGTTTGTGCTTGTGTGTGTGTTGTGTGTGTGTGTGTGTGTGTGTGTGTGTGTGTGTGTGTGTGTTGTGTGTGTGTGTGTGTGTGTGTGTGTGTGTGTGTGTGTGTGTGTGTGTGTGTGTGTGTGTGTGTGTGTACCTTCAATACGTGTGCAGGATCTGCACCATGCTGCAATAGCAACATCACTATGGGCAGGTGTCCGCCAGCAGATGCCAGCGACAACACGGTGTGATCATTGTTTGTTGTCTTCATGTTTACAGACGCTCCCTTTGACACAAGGAACTCCACAGTTGTCAAGTGACCAGCTCGAGCAGCCTTCATCAAAGGAGTTCGACCTCCTTCTGATTTGTGCTCCTAATAACCACCAACCAATGATCATAATCAGATAGTGTCATTGTCACATGCATGCATGCACGTGCACGCGTGCGTGCGTGCGCACACACACACACACACACACGGACACAGACACACACATGGACACACACACACACATGGACACACACACACACACACACACACACACACACACACACACACACACACACACACATGCACGCACACATGGGCATGACCAACAACACTTGATATCATAATGAAATGACATGTGACCGATATACGGGTATCCATGACGGTAAGGGTTAGGAGTGACGGAATTACAGACTAGAACGTGCATGTAGAGTGTTAGCGTTGTGAAAGAGCACCCTCACTGTGATGCGATTTGCTGTGGGTAACTATCATCAATTGTCATCTCAAATGGCCGTGCAATCTTCTCATTGGTCGGCCGTTATTTCATGCTCTGCTGTACATACATACAAACATAAACATGCATACTGACGTACATACTTACATACATACATAGACAAACAGACAGACATACATACAGTCAGACAGACAGACAGACAGACAGTTCAGGTTAGTAGAATCACAGTTACAGCAAACTACAAGTTAAAACTATAAGCATGCAAATAGTCGTTGAAGATCAATTCTACTGGCACTGACAGTCAGACAGACAGACACAGACACAGACACAGACACACACACGCCTACCAGTTCTGCACCAGCATTCAACAGAATCTCAGTCACGTCAGTGTGGCCGTTGGCACACGCAAACGTCAACGCAGTATCATTCGTGGCAGTCGTTGCATCCACATTAGCACCTAACAAAACAAAAACCAAAATTAAATCAACAAACGACTCAACATGAGACCATCATTACCTTTCTCTATAAGGAATTTGACGAGATCGGCATGCCCTTCCTGAGCTGCTTCCATGAGAGGTGTAGATGCACCCAATTCAATGTCAGCATCTATGGAAATAGTGAGTATGAGATACCAATTACGAGACAAACATGTACACAAACAGATGCAATACACATGGACAGACACACCAAATGAACGAATGGACAAACAAACAAACAGACAAATGAATGAAGAGACAGACAGACAGATGAACGAATGGACAAACAAACAAACAGACAGACAAACAGACAGATAGGCAAATGAACGAAGGCAGACAGACAGACAAATGAACGAATGGACAGAGACAGACAGACAGACAGACACAGACAAATGAACGAAGACAGACAGACAGACAGACAGACAAATGAACAGACAAACATACAGACAAATAAACGAACACAGAGAGACAGACAGACAAATGAACAAATAGACAGAGACAGACAGACAAATGAAAGACAGACAGACAGACAGACAAATGGACAGACAAACATACAAGCAAATGAACGAACAGACAGAGACAGACACACAGACAGACAAATGAACGAACAGACAGAGACACAAATGGACAGACAAGCATACAGACAAATAAACAAATGGACAGACAAACATACAGACAAATGAACAAAGACAGACAGACAGACAAATGAACGAATGGACATACAGACAGAGACAACTGAATAAACGGGACAGACAAACAGACAAGAAAATGAACGAACGGACAGACAAACAGACAGACAAATAAATGAACAGACAGACAGATAAAGAGACACAGATTTGCCACTCTTCCTACTGGCCTAACAAGTAGACTTCACTCACTGTGGTCAAGCAAGTATCTCGACACGTCCAGCAGTCCCCCACAACAAGCCAAAGTAAGAGCCGTCTCTTGAGTCTCCTCAGTGATGGCATTCACAGTAGCACCTACAGCAGCAACCACACATAAAAATACGAAGACAAAAAAATTAGAAAGAAAGAAGAGTATTGTATTCACGCCAACATGGAAGCAACCACAGAGATAAAAAATTAAGTAACAGCAAGATAAGGCATTGGATGTACCGTTTTCAACCAACAGTTGAACGACATCGTTTCCCTCTCGAGCTGCTTCCATCAGTGGGGTGTACCTGTTGAAATATAATATAAGACGTTGATTAGAAATTCATGCATGCACATGTAACAGATAGATAAGCAAACAGACAGACAAATACAATAGACAGACGAACAGATGGAGAGACAGACAAACGGAAAGACAAAGAGAGACAGACAAACAAACAAACAGACAGACACACAAACAGACAGACAAACACACAAGCAAACAGACAGATGGACAGACACACAAACAGACAGATGGACAGACACACAAACAGACAGATGGACAGACACACAAACAGACAGATGGACAGACACACAAACAAACAGATGGACAGACAGACAGACACACAAACAGACAGAGAGACAGACATTGACAGAGAGACAGACAACACACAAACAAACAAACAGAGAGACAGACAGACAAACAGACAGAGACCCCGGATGAATGGAAGCGGTGCTTGCACCTACAGTTTCTGCAAAGTAGAAGTCGTCAACAGAAGAGGAGAGCTTTTTCAGGATTCTTTTTGGCGTCAGCGGTTCTTTCCGCTTTCGTCGGTTGCGTCAGTCCTATTCGGTTGTATGGAGTCCCCGTTTCTGGAATGAATGCTTTTGTTGAGCTGCTTTTCGTCGTATGTTGTTTCCGTGGCTTATGTTTCTTTGTTGTGATCGAATTTGCGTTCTGTCTTTACTCTTGTGGCTTCAGTGTCTGGGATCATTGCAGCCTTACCTTGCCTTCGTGGTCTAGTGCATTTTCTCCGGATTCTGTCGTTGTCATCTCATCTTCGTCTCATCTTCGCCTCATCTTCCATCTTGTGACTTCAGCGTGTGAGATTATTGCAGCCTTACCTTGCCCTCGTGGCCTAGTGCGTCTTCTCGGATTCTGTCGTCACCATCTCCTGGTCTTCTTTGGATTCATTTTTTCTGACTTGCGTATCTTGCACCTAGCTCTAGAGTCTAGCCTCTCGTATGTAGTTTGCAAGTTTTATGTTGTTACTAGTGTTGGACTTTAGTTATAGTTATGTACTTTGCAGTGATGTATAATAGTTCCATGTTTGAAATATATGTATTGACAGACAGACAGACAAACAGACAGACAGACACACACACACACACACACACACACACACAAGCAAACAGACAGACGGACAGACAGACAAACAAACAGACACACAGAGATATACGAACGGAGAGACACACAAAACGGAGACACACAAAACAGACAGACAGACAAACATGGACAGAGAGACAGACAACACACAAAACAAACAAACAGACAGACAGAGAAACAGACAGAGAGACAGACACACAAACAGACAGACACATAGACACACAATAACAGACAGACAGACAGACAGACAGACAGACACAATACAGACAGAGACAGACAGAAACGCAATTGTTTTCATTATTTCTAATTTACTCCCTACCCTTCGTCGTTAACTTCCTCCAAATTGGCTCCTCTTGATATCAGCAACGCGGCCAGCTCCACGTGTCCTCCACATGCGGCCAACGTGAGCGGCGACTCGAAGCTGTCTGCTGGCATGTTGACCGACGCGTCGTGATCCAAAAGAACACGTGCCACCTCAACATGCCCATCCTACACAACACAACAACCACTTGAATTCAATGATGGCCGAGTAAGTCACAATATGGCAATCACTTTGTCTATCTGTTAGTCATTTGTCTGTCTGTCTCACTGTCTGTCTGTCTGTCTCTGTCCGTATGTCTATGTGTCTGTCTGTCTGTCTGTCTGTCCGCATGTCTGTCTTTCTGTTTGTGATTTGTCTGTCTCTCTCCGTCTGTCTGTCTCTCTCTCACTGTCTGTATTAGTCATTTGGTGTCTGTTAATGTTAGAGGCATGTCTACTGATCAACCAAACTGTCTGTTGGTAAAGATGTGTGTGTGTGTGTGTGTGTGTGTGTGTGTGTGTGTGTGTGTGTGTGTGTGTGTGTGTGTGTGTGTGAATTTGACTGACCATGCAAGCCTCCATTAGTGCGTTATGCATCTCGTCTGTCTTGTGGTCCATGTCGGCACCGTTTTCTAATAGAAACTCGACCATCTCGGCGTGACCTTTACATACCAAAAACACAATGTAATCATGCGTACTTTAACCACTAGAAATAGAAACGACAACAAAGACACACACATACACACATACACACACACACACACACACAGACGGGCAGACACAGACGGGCAGACACAGACGGGCGGGCAGACAGACAGACACAAACACACACACACACACACACACACACACACACACACACACACACACACACACACACACACACGTGCACACACACACACACAGCAGGGTTTGAAAAGCCTGATGCTCAGAAGCTATTAGTCCAACAGTCTCTTTAATAGGCTTATTATAGCTACTTACTGTTTGTTACACTCATCCTAGTTCAATAGTATGATGCGGCAATGTAACCACATGCAGGCACAGCAGGCGATTCATTCTCTAGATTAATATCTAGGTAGAGGGTTGGGACATCCTAGAGTTCATAAACTGACCAACTGACCAACAGTTTGTTACACTAACCTTTCCATTGACGCTGGGTAGCCTAACTAAGTTATGCCTAATTAATTAGGAGACATAAATACTTGCAGGTTAACGCCACGGTCTCTGTGTAGATGTCACACACAGTGCCGTATTTCCATTATCTCATACTTGAAGTTCTTACCATAAGAGACACTAGACAAATAGATTACTTGTCAGCGCATTCCTTGCAGCAACTCATGAAATTGGCATGAGTTCAAGAACAATAGGAAGCCGTAGTTCTTAATGTCAATCTACGTGCCCAGCAAAAAGCAAAGAAATGGCCCGATGAAGGCAGTTTCCGTCTGTGCCCACAGCTACTGGAAGCAGATTTGCATGAGCATCATCTGGTATCAGATCCCTAGCCATGGCCAGCAAATCTAGACAAGAAACTAGTACCTGGCATCCGGGGTATTCGCCGATCTCGGCTAGAATTGCTCTGGTTTCGACTTCTGTTGCACATTTCAAGTTTAGTAAGTGCTGCATGCAGGCCATTGTGTGGGAAGCCAGTCAAAATTGAGCCTATTGTGGGTTTCTTTAATTAATTAATTACCTAAGTGTTTCCCAGGTGCCAGTAAGTGTCATTCCTTGTGGTTAAGTGTCATTCCTTGTGCACGTGCTTCAGCGTATTAGGTTCCAGGAACACACCTATGGACAGTTTAAGTTCATGTAGACGGAAAAGTTGAGGTTTTTGTGTACCCAGATTACGCCGTACTAGTTTTCAAGCTCCTACTAAACTCGGCAACCTGGAAAATCCATCTTCGTCGTGGTTTACCATTCCTATGGCATGATGACTTCCTAGGCTTGACTTCCTAGGCTTGACTAGTCGCCATTCCTGTGACAGAGATCGTCAAAGACTTGGCTACCGGTTTTTCGAACCCTGGACAGACAGACAGACAGACAGACACAGACAAACACACACACAAAGTGACACACACACACACACCAGTGTTCGAAATTGCGGGGTTTTAGTCGCCATTGGCGACTAAGAATTACGGTCTGGCGACCAGACTTTACGGGGTTAGTCGCCAAACCTTGCGTGAGACTCGTCCACTTCTCTATATCAGTGTAACGCGATTAGATGCTTTAATTGTGCCCGTCTTAGCGTGTTGTGTATTCAATAACTGTAGTAAGCTCAATAACTGTAGTAAGCATGACATGAGGCTTATTACGAGGTAACGAGTTAGATTGAGTGGGTTTCATGGGCAATCAGAATTGAAACCATATACCACAAACGCAGTGGGGTAGTGCTAGAATAAACAAATGCTACCTAATTAATTGAAACTGGTAAGGCAATTAGGCAGGTAGGTTTACAGGTTTACAATGCCTTCTGAGAATGAAGTTCTGCTTTGCAACAAGATGAAACTGGAACAGAAAACATTTCAATTTAGCCGGGCAAAAAACTAAACTAAGGAGTATAGTGCGCAATTCATTAGCTGCATTCTGCTACAGTTCTCACAGCTTGTTATGACTAATAATTACAAGCAACCTGGCCTTCTTGGGTGTTTACATAAGAGGTTGTGATTATGACAGAGAAAGTGTAGTGTAATATGTAGAAAGTGCAGAGGAGAGGGGGTAGTCTTACTTAGGATGAAGAAGACTTGCCACAGAAAGCGATTTAGAGAATGAAATGCACCTGTGTCAATATTGTACAATTTGTTACTTTGTAAACTCACGAGAACGATGCCTTTTGCATGATCGGGACTCCGAGGACGACGCTAAATTTGTTTGGCGACTAAACATTTTTCCGAATTTCGAACACTGCACACACACACACACACACACACACACACACACACACACACACACACACACACAAACAGACACAGACACACAGACACAGACAAACACACACAGACACACACCCAGACAAACACACACACACACACACACACACACACACACACACACACACACACACACACACACACACACACACACACCTTTGTATGCTGCTAGCGTGAGCGCACTCTCCTTGAATTCATTCGAGTGCATGTTGATGTTGGCTCCTTTTGTAAGAAGAAGTCGAGCGACGCTAATATGGCCAGCACTAGCAGCTTCCATCAGTGCAGTGTGGCCGCTCTCATTTTGCTCTTCAATCGTAGCACCAGCCTCTAAAAGCACCTACAAATAGAGACACAAATGAAGCACAAGCTGAAAGCATTTGGTTTATACACAAACTTGAATGACGTCCTCGTAGCCACCGCAAGCTGCGTATGTGAGAGCAGTGTTGCCTGCCTCACTCTGAGCATTCACTTCAGCGCCGTGTGCGTTTAGTAGCTTGACGATGTCAACATAACCGCCACTGGCAGCCTCCATCAAAGGCGTAGAATCATGTTTTAGAGCTGAAAAGAGATGACAGTATGGGTGACAAGACAGTTGTGATGATGAGAAAGAATGACAAAGAGGGATAAGACGAACAGATAACAGGCACACACAGACAGACTGACAAAGAGACAGACAGACAAACTGACAAACAAACAGACACACAAAGAGACAGACAGACAGAAAAACAGACAGAGACAAACAGAAAACAGACAGACAGACAAACAGACAAAATGACAAACAAACAGACAGAAAAACAGACACACAGACAAAACGACAAACAAACAGACAGACAAAGAGACAGACAGATAGAAAAACAGAGACAGACAAACAGACAGACAAAAGATAAAAAACAAACAACCAAACAAACAGACAGACACACAAAGAGACAGACAAACAACAAACAAAGAGACAAACAGACAGACAGACAGACACACAAAGAGACAAACAGACAGACAGGAAGAGACAGACAGACAGACAGACAAACAAACAGACAAAGACAGACAGACAAAGAGACAGACAGAGGCAGACAGACAGACAGAGGCAGACAGACAGACAGACAGAGGCAGACAGACAGACAGACAAAAGATAAAAACAAACAAGAGAGACACACACAAAGAGACAGACAAACAACAAACAGAGAGACAAACAGACAGACAAAGAGAGACAAACAGACAGACAAACAGACAGACAGACAAACAAAAAGACAGACAGACAAAGAGGCAGACAGACAGACAGACAAAGAGACAGACAGACAGAAAAACAGACAGACAGAGGCAGACAGACAGACAGACAAAAGATAAAAACAAACAAAGAGACAGACACACAAAGAGACAGACAAACAACAAACAGAGAGACAAACAGACAGACAGACAGACAGACAGACAAAGAGAGACAAACAGACAGACAGACGGCAGACAGACAGACAAACAAAAAGACAGACAGACAAAGAGACAGACAGACAGAGACAAACAAACAAATAGACAGACCACCCAGAAAAATCAAAAACAAATAAGAAGCCAATCAACAGCCTCCTAACAGTAAGCGACAGTGACCATTACAATCCATCTCATTACAAACACGCCAGAAACAAAGCGACTCACTCCACAACTCAGCCACACAACCAACCAACGTCTACACTGCCGGCCGGCGTTCATGCAACCATGCAAGTGTCCACGTGTACCGAGAACGCGCGTATCTCTAGCCTCACGCGTTCCGCGTCCTTCCACACATCGCACTCTGCATCTCGACCGTTCAGGTGTCTGTGCGCTTTGCTCGCCGCCTAGCGCGCTTGCCCCCACAAAGAAATCACCGACTAAAATCGTCAATCACACGTGGAAGGGATCCCAATCGCGTTACAACGTCGTCTCACCGCTTTCTCCTTCCGTTTCCATCCGCATCGATGCGAGAACTAAAATTCTTCGCGAGTCGCAGCGCCCCCACGCTCTCGACTGTTCGAGACCGTGCGCTTCGTCGCCGTCTAGCGCGCGCTACATACACACGCCACTCGACAATCACGCAAGGACGAAACCCCAAACGAGTTACATCATCGTCTAACCGCCTTCTCCTTCCTTCCCCGTCCGCATCGACGCGAGAACTAAATTCGTATCGAGTCGGTATTCGCACTCGAATATCCGCGCCTGTGCGCTTCGCTCGCCGCCGTCTAGCGCGCGTGGTCCGTCTCCCACAAAAAAGTTGGAAAGAGAGACCCCACACCGTCACTCACCGCCTTCTCCTTCCTTCGCCGTCCGCATCGACACGAGAACCTGCGCCAACTCGAAATACCCCGCCGAACAGGCCAAACTGAGCAACGACTCGCTCTCCTCTTGAGTGAGATCCTGCAGGCCGCGCTTGTCATTCAAATACTGACTAACCGCCGCGTAGTTACCGTTCGCGCACGCCTCGGCGAGCGACGTGCGCGTCGGGGGCCCCCTCGCGTCGCTCTCGGCTCGAATTCGCGACAGAGTGGCGGTCGCCTCGTCCAGAGCCGATGAGACTGACGTCGTCAAGCGGCGCAGAATTCCTGGGTCGGCCAGCGCTCTGCGTGCCTCCTGAGTGTTCGAGACGATGCCGGCAGCTTCGAGGAGAGCCTCGAGACGCGCTTGGGTTGCTACATCGAGCTGCTTTGATTGGTCGCCACTTGCGTCGTCCAATGGGGTGGGAGATGGAGGCGGTGGCTCGTCGTCGGATTGTGTGAGGCGCTCTGGTGAGTCGGACGGGTTAGACATCGAGTGGAGCGAGGGAGGTGATCGTTCGCTGTTGAATCGAGGTCGGGAGTGGATGCGATGGGGGTTGCTCGATGGGTGTCACGTGGGATGTCACGTGTGTGTGTGTGTGTGTGTGTGTGTGTGTGTGTGTGTGTGTGTGTGTGTGTGTGTGTGTTTTCATTTGTGTCCTAGGTTTTTCTTTTACTTTATTTTTTACATTTTATTCCTTTTTATTTTTATTTTTTTTAAATTTTTATTTTATTATTGTTATTTTTATTTTATTTAATTTTAATCTTCTTAATATTTTATTATATTTTATTATTTTATTTTATTTTTTTAATTTTATTTTTTATTTTATTTTTAATTTAAGTTTTTTTATTTTATTTTTTATTTTTGTTTTATTTATTTTATTTTATTTTTTAATTTTTTTATTTAATTTTTTTATTTTTTGTTTTAAATTTTAAATTTTTTGTTTCCATTTTAATTTTCTAATTTTTGTTTTTGCTTTTATTTTTAATTTTCATGTGTGTGTTTGCCCCCTGCTCTCAATTTTTAGTATGCATGGATGCAAGTGCATACAGTAACATATACATCCGGGATATTTCCCAATGAGGCAATCACTAAACACAAACACAAGACGTAGCGCACACTCACATTTGCCTTTCCAAAATATTTGCCTTCTTAGCATACAGCATATTGATATAAACTTATACAGTAAAACAACAAACAACAAAGTCTTCAGTCACAACAGTACGCAAGTAAAACAAATTCATTCCAACTTACTGTCATCACAATCAACGTAAATAGGATACATCAAACGTGCACTGAATAACTACGCATTTGAGTTGCTCCACAATGACCAGACATCATCGTGCACCTGTGTGTTGTTGCCATCACTTCTCGTTTGACTCCTCCTATAAATAATCAAGCAGTCTCGCCATCATGGATACAATTCAGACAGACAGAGAGACAGAGAGACAAACAGACAGACAGAGAGACAGACAGACAGAGAAAGAGACAGAGAGACAAACAGACAGACAGGCAGAGAGTCAAACAGACAGACAGACAGGCAGACAAAGAGACAAACAGACAGACAGACAGGCAGACAGAGAGACAATAGACAGGCAGATAGACAGATGGACAGACAGAGAGACAGACAGACAGACAGCCAGAGAGACAAACAGCCAGACAGAGCTGTAGTTTGAAGACTTTAGGAGCTTGTAATTGCTGGTAGTTAGACTTTACTATAGTATGTAGCTATATTGCAGTTGAGGTATAATAGTTCAATGTTTGAAAATATATGTATTGATAGACAGACAGACAGACAGACAAACAGACAAACAGACAGACAGACAGACAGACAGACAAACAGACAAACAGACAGACAGACAGACAGACAGATCGTTTTATTTGAACGCTTACTCTACCGATAACAAGCGCTAACTTTATGACCAGACAGACAGACAGACAGACAGACAGATGGACAGACAGACAGACAGACAGACAGACAGACAGATCGTTTTATTTGAACGCTTACTCTACCGATAACAAGCGCTAACTCTATGACCAGACAGACAGACAGACAGACAGACAGATGAACAGACAGACAGACAGATGAACAGACAGACAGACAGATGGACAGACGGACAAACAGACAGACAGATGAACATACAGACAAACAGACAGACAGACAGACAGAGAAAGAGAAAGAGACAGACAGAGAGACAGAGAGACGGAGAGACAGACAGACAGACAGACAGACACACACACACACACACACACACACACACACACACACACACACACACACACACACACACACACACAACGTACAAAATAGACTTTTAATAGCAATAATGTATTTACTGTCTTATAATTTGATTAGATCATCATAACTTCTGTCCAGCAAATACACAGTCTGACATCAGTGGCATAGCCAGGCCTATTTTAGGGGGGAGTAAATTGATATTAATTGTATATTTAATAACTTAAAAGTATGTAGCTTGGAGTCCAATTAAAACATTCAAGTTAATATTAACAGTATATTTAATATCAACTTATATCATGGATCCCTTAAAAAGTATACATTAATTAATTAAACAGTATGCACCTTGGTCAAATCCATATTTTTTGGATGTGCCTGTAATCTGTATCGTTCGAGTGCACTTCGCAGGGGTACAATCATGGGGTCCTCCAACTGTGGAAACAGCTACACAACACATGCTCTCGATAATCAACAGTTTGGTATGATCAACATTTTTGTAAAGTTGGTAACCTTGGTGACAGCTTCAAAGAGTGGTATCAGGACGTTTCCGATGAAACCGACTTGAGCTTGGGGCTTCGATACTTTGTCTCGATCAGAAATAAATGAGACGTCAAGACCCTCTTGTTTCTCTCGATCGCCCTTAGGAATCATAGAAATCAACTTGATTTACAAGCGTGTGTGTGTGTGTGTGTGTGTGTGTGTGTGTGTGAGAGAGAGAGAGAGAGACTGGTGTGTGTGTGTATGTGTGTGTGTGTGTGTGTGTGTGTGTGTGTGTGTGTGTGTGTGTGTGTGTGTGTGGTGTGTGTGCGTGCGTCTGTGTGTGTCTGTGCGTGTGTCTGTGTCTGTGTGTGTCTGTGCGTGTGTCTGTGTGTGTGTGTGTGTGTGTGTGTGTGTGTGTGTGTGTGTGTGTGTGTGTGTGTGTGTGTTTGAGTGGTGTGTGTGTGCGTGTGCGCGCGCGCGCGCGCGTGTGTGTATTATTAAACCTGTTGGAAGCATTCTTCCAAAAGACAGTCTGCCCATGTGTCTGACACTGCCATCGGTCGCACCTCATTAGAAATATCACAGCATTTCACAAGAATAATCTTGAGCTGCAAAAACAACAAATCAAACAAAGTCTTTGAGAAGATGTTACACTAATACTGAGTCATAGCCTCACAATGTTCATGTCCTCTTCGTTTGTGAATGAGAATGACGATAGGTGATCTTTGAATTGATCCAGAAGTTCCTTGTGCCTGTCCATGTCAGTACCCAAGATTAGCATGAGAATTCCCTACGCAAAAAGATGCAATAAACATTGTAGAAGTGTGTGTGTGTGTGTGTGTGTGTGTGTGTGTGTGTGTGTGTGTGTGTGTGTGTGTGTGTGTGTGTGTGTGTGTGTGTCCATGTGTGTGTGTGTGTGTTTGTCTGTGTGTGCGTGTGTGTGTGTGTGTTTGTCTGTGTGTGCGTGTGTGTGTGTGTGTGCGTGCGTGCGTGTGTGTGTGTGTGTGTGTGTGTGTGTGTGCGTGCGTGTGTGTGTGTGTGTGTGTGTGTGTGTGTGCGTGAGTGCGTGTGTGTGTGAGTGTGTCCCCGTGTGTGTGTGTGTGTGTGTGTGTGTGTGTGTGTGTGTGTGTGTGTGTGTGTGTGTGTGTGTGTGTGTGTGTGTGTGTACACATGAGTAAACTATACCAACCGATCTGATTTCGTCAAACTTGCTTTCAGGCACATTTGAAAAAATATTACATTCTGGATTAGCGAGTATCCGAAAGGCAACAGCACAGTGATGATTCTCCAACGGTGACACATTATTATAACGAACAGCCAGCTCAGTTCTCGCTTTCTTCTGGTAACTACGTCAACACAAACGGTAAAAACAACCTCCAACGTAACATACCCACTGCAAACACGTCACAAACGCACGCGTTGTTAAAGCCTGGATGGTCAAGATCGTGGCATACACACGCTGTGATGAGAACGCCGAGATCGGACACGCTCATGATGTCAGGCAGGTTGCAGAAGTGGATCATCCCGTACATCTGTAAGACAGAATATGATATAGAGTTTGTGCCACGCTTGACTCGTGTGTGTGTGTGTGTGTGTGTGTGTGTGTGTGTGTGCGCGCGCGTGTGTGTGCGTGCGTGTGGTGGTGGTGTGTGTGTGTGTGTGTGTGTGCGTGTGTGTGTGTGTGCGTGCGTGTGGTGGTGGTGGTGGTGGTGGTGGTGGTGGTGTGTGTGTGTGTGTGTGTGTGTGTGTGTGTGTGTGTGTGTGTGTGTGGTGTGGTGTGATGGCTCAATTGGTTAGAGAGTCTTCTATAGAGTGTTTACATCCGGGACCTTGCATGGTTGCAGGTTCAAGTCACAGTGATGGCGAGCTATGGCATAATTTCCTTGGGCAAGAAACTTACACACAATTGCCTCTCTTGACTCAGGAGTATAAATGAGTACCTAGTCTTTGACTTGGGGGCGGGAGGGGGGCAAAGGCCTCCAACTACAACAAAGTCCATAAGACACTGGGGTCCAGGTGGGACTTCAAGTGCCCACACCACAGTTGGCGTCGCAGTCGGTGCTCCGGGGAGTACCTGGCCAGGCTCCAGGAGATTGCTTAGCACGGCCCATAGCTCCTGCTTCATACACAGGAACCCAGCCATCTGGCTAGAGGGCGTAACTGTAATGAACGGCAGCTCCCTATCCATTTGCCATTTGTGTGTGTGTGTGTGTGTGTGTGTGTGTGTGTGTGTGTGTGTGTGTGTGTGTGTGTGTGTGTGTGTGTGTGTGTGTGTGCGCGCGTGAATGCGTGCGTGTGTGCATTCTAAGTCATACCATTTGGGTTACACAAAAGCAATGCCTGAAGTTGTGGAACGGATTGTTTCGATAGTTGGCCTGGACAGTTTGCTGAATACACAAGGCATGGCATATCAGTCAGTGAACACTGTGTTGTGTAGTAATGAGAGAAGACAACTAACCAAAAATCGACGAAGTACAATAGGGTTGATGTTCAACTCGGTGACAATACCCAGCTCATGGTACATGTATTCCAATAGAGACACCATCTACAACACAATGTATGCATTTGTCTCGTGTGCATTTAAAGGTTGTCAGAGAACAGAAAATTGATCTCACACAAATACTGATTGTCTGTTTGTTTGTCTGTAAATCTGTCTTGTGTTTATCCGTCTCGTCTTTCCTGTCTGTCTGTCTTTCTGTCCATTCATTCATTTGTCTGTCTGTCTGTCTGTCTGTCTGTCTGTCTGTCAATACATATATTTTCAAACATTGAACTATTATACACCATCTAAGCAAAGCAACTAAATACTACCCAAGCCAATAGGGCTTGGTTCTACCTACAACTATTTATGTTTATGTTGCTGTCTCTTGAAACAATCTTCTTTATTTTTCTGTCAATCACTCTAGCATTTGATCGTTGTAGACACACAGAAAACACAGATCTCCAGTATGTCTTGAACGTTGATGCATTTGGCTTTCCGTCTTCGTCTCTTGATAGCTGTGACAGTTTCTTCAAATAGTCTTCAGCTTTCTCTCCCCAACAGCCAAAATGTTCGAAGACTATAGGCACAAATGTTGGTCGAAAACCTCCAGATAAGAGTTCCTGGTCGTACTTTTTGATCTTCAGATTTTCTCTTCTGGTTGCCGCTGCTCTCTGAGTTGTAGCTGATAAACCTTCTAGTTCATTGCTCCAGGGATGCGCTAGAGCAATATCCAATTCAAGATCCATCCTCGATGCCGAATCGAATACGACTATGTCTGATCTGTCTTCAGAATTGACATACCTTCCTCTGGGTTCTTTTACGTGATGTAATTGCAGTTGACTCAAACAGTCTGACTGTCTGTCTGTCTGTCTGTCTGTCTGTTCATTTGTTCATTTCTGTCTGTCTATTTGTTCATTTCTCTGTCTGTCTGTCTGTCTATCTGTCTGTCTGTCTGTCTGTCTGTCTGTCTGTCTGTCTGTCTGTTCATTTGTTCATTTCTGTCTGTCTATTTGTTCATTTCTCTGTCTGTCTGTCTGTCTGTCTGTCTGTCTGTCTGTCTGTCTGTCTGTCCCTCCATTTGTTCATTTCTGTCTGTCTGTCTGCCTGTACATCCGTTGATCTACCTGCCTGTCTGTTTGTATCAATATCTCTGCAAACCTCATTAGGCACCCAATGCCAAATGTCAAACGTCGGCTCCTTCAGATGCTCTGCTGTTTCATCAGACAGTGTATACTAGATGACACAGTAACACAGTTACCTACCATGACAATATCACACACACACACACACACACACACACACACACACACACACACACACACACACACACACACACACACACACACACACACACACACACACACACACACACACACCATGCTACGTACTTTCGTGTACATTGGTCCAGTATCTCCATCCGGTACCATAGAGCAATTATAACAACGAGCCGGTCCAACAGGCCTAGCGACAGTTGAGAATAAGAAACTCAAGACAGCAGGTACATACAGCATACAAACATCATTTGAAAATCATGCAGCTGTCTGACCCTGTTGACATTTGCTGTCGAACTTCGGATAACTCTTTCTTGCATTGGTCAACTTCGCTTCGCTTTGCTATGCCATCAGCTAAAGACAAAGTCGGTATGTACTTGTAGATGAGAATAATAAGCGAGTGGGTTGGTGATCTTACCGTGGACGTAATTTTCTAAGTCACAGATCATTTTCTTTACCTCGTCACTGCTTCTGTTGATTAAGATGAAAAGTATAAACGATTGTAGATATAAATACAGACAAGCAAACACACACAATGTAATAGTTCTATGGTTTTTAGGGGAATGCGCCTCTAGAGCGCCTGCGCCGTGTTAGAGACTGAGTTTGCTTGGCGGGTTTTGTTGTGTTGTTGAATTAGAGTGGTAGACACTACATATTGGGCCTACCCCAAAACAACCATAGAACTATTACACACACACACACACACACACACACACACACACACACACACACACACACACACACACACACACACACACACACACACACACACACACACACACACACCAAATCGTCTTACACAGAGTCTGTATTAGACACTCTCCCTGGTCTCACACCTGGAAGATCGAAAAAGCGGCCACACATACGTATATCACTATAACTTGCAGTACAGCATTCGATCTGACCTTGCTCTTGTTGTACTTTCAATAGATAAGCATCTCTGTCAAACAAACGTATTAAGCCAAATGAACAGCACCAGATTATGGTGTGTGTGTGTGAGTGCGCATGCGTGTGTGCGCGCGCGCATGCGTGTGTGTGTGTGTGTGTGTGTCTGTGTGTGCGTGTGTGTCTCTGTGTGTGTGTCAAATCAATTTAAGTTACATGCATGCAGGCAGTAAGGTGTAACCATCCACAACATGTAGTGTCACCAATTACACTTTGCCACCACTAGATATTCACACTGTGCTAGTGCAATGATGTCATGCCGCCTGCACCTCAACCTTACCTCTTCTCATTACTCGGTACTGTCGGAGACACAGAAACTAGGTCACCACTGGCAGTCTGCAACGTGATCGATGACCACCTGCAAACGACAGCAAAAGCATCAGACACAACAGAGAGACACTCTGGCTATAGGAATCCGACTAAGCAACTTAACTCACCAGGTCACTCCTGCAACAGACGCAAGTAGATCTTTAAAATCAGCTGTAGGGCAATCAGTAGCAAACACCACCTTGAATCAACACACAGACTGCATGATGCCTAGACACCAACCACTCAACGTGATACCATCACAAGTAACCTTTTGGACCTCCTGCTTGTCAATACGAACAAAGATTTCCTTCCTTGAAGGTCCACTCCCCATTCTACTCGACCACAGAGAAACAATATTTCAATGTTCACTGCAGGAGTGGTTGTGTAAAATGGCATGAATGTGTGGACCTTTGGTCAATTTGTTGTACAGCAAGAGTTGCCATCTCTGGTAGTTCAACGTTGATTGGTTGAGGTTGGGAAGCGCCTTTGATTGAGTTCATCTAATTAGTGACGCCTCACTGAGAAACTTTGACACTCTCTCATATGGTTGGTATATTATATTTTGGTAGTTGTGAGTGACGCAAATGAAAATGCCACTGTGCGACAGTGGTGAACATGAAAACGTGGTTGCTGTAAACAGAAGTGTATTAGTAGTTGAAATGATAGACTCACATGTACACACACGCACACGCGCGCACACGCACGCACGCACGCACGCATGCACGCACACACACACCTACACACACTATGTACTGTCAATCTATTCAAATATACTGTTGTTGTAATTAAGTTAATAAATAAATAAGAATTTAAAAAATCAATTATTAAATAAATAAATAAATTGATAAATAAATAAATTAATAAATTAATAAACAAAATAAATTAATTAATAAATTAATTATAAATTAATAAATTAATAGACTATAAATAATAAATAATAAATTATTAAATTAATAAATTAATTATAAATAAATAAATAAATAAATTAATTAATTATAAATAAATAAATTAATTGACAAATAAATAAATTAATAAATTAATAAATTAATAAACAAAATAAATTAATAAATTAATTATAAATTAATAAATTAATAAACTATAAATAATAAGTAATAAATTAATTATAAATTAATAAATTAATAAACTATAAATAATAAATAATAAATTAATTATAAATTAATAAATTAATAAACTATAAATAATAAATAATAAATTAATTATAAATTAATAAATTAATAAACTATAAATAATAAATAATAAATTAATTATAAATTAATAAATTAATAAACTATAAATAATAAATAATAAATTATTAAATTAATAAATTAATTATAAATAAATAAATTAATAAATTAATTATAAGTAAATAAATAAATAAATTAATTAATTATAAATAAATAAATAAATAAATTAATTAATTATAAATAAATAAATAAATTATATATAAATAAATTAATGAATTAATTAAAAATTAATAAATAAATTAATAAATTAATAAATAAATTATTACTAAACTAATATATCAATAATACATTTGTTTGCGCGCAAACAAAACCTTGAGCCACAATTTCCGCTGCGTAACTAAAGCACGTCTGCGCAGCTTTCTCCAACAACCCAACTCTTGCATCCGCTGCAATGCGTGGTATTAGCTAAACTTACACAGTGATCATGATCTTGATCATGAAAACACGGATGTATTCCGATCCCGGCCATCTTCTGTACAGTCTCCGCAAAAGTGACGCGAGAAAAGAGTCTGGCTACGCGAGGCTATTGATATCACATTGAACTGCATTGCAACCCACAGGAACAATTTTTCTGATCACAAACTGCTTGATAAGATTATATTCAGATGACCACCGAACCTCTGAGTCAGTAAATCAAATGTGCCTCGCAGTCCCGTTGTTATTTTATTTTTTAATTTATTAATTTATAATTAATTTATTAATTTTATACCAGCCAAAAATTATTTTATTTGTTAATTTATTAATTTATAATTAATTTATTAATTCATTTAATTTATACCAGCCAAAAGTATTTTATTTTTAATTGATAAATTGCTCGCAATTGACGTATAAGCCGTGATTTGCAATGACTACTGCAATTTGCTAAATGCAAAGCTTGTCAACAAGAGAAAAGTACAGCACATGCATGTGCAG
>NC_085087.1:8196836-8199336 GCF_963422355.1 Corticium candelabrum | reverse complement strand
TTACAGACACGCCCATTTTATGGACATGGCCACTGCTGTTGGCTTCTAATTGAGTGATACGGTAGAATCAGTGGCAGATCCAGACTGCAATAAAGGGGTGTATATACTATCTACAGCTTTGGTTCTCACGCGTATTTACAGTCCACAATTTTTATGACCACGCCTACACATGATGGAGGCTGTAGCCCGGTCTAGCCCATGCCACGCTACGCCTCTGCAGTTAGTGTAGACTCTACCCGGGATTTCTCTTGAATTTTATGATGTTTTTCCATATGACTGCGACACAGTTTGTACAACTCTTGTATATTGATGCTTTAGTGAACGACGGAGCTTGACAATGGCATGAAGTGCATGCACAACTGCGACACCAACCTGCACATAAATTTGTAGATTGATTAATGTATTATAATGTTGTGCTCAGCGAGTCAAACTAAGCGAGAAATCATTGCCTGTTGCCATTGCAACTGCTTTGGGGGGTTGTGGTTGCCATGACAACTAACATGATAACCACGATGTGGTTAACATGAGTAAATGTGTAGTGTGTGTGTGTGTGTGTGTGTGTGTGTGTGTGTGTGTGTGTGTGTGTGTGTGTGTGTGTGTGTGTGTGTGACTCTGCCTGTCCGAAAGCCTATCCTCATCAGACCCGTCTGCACGTCTGTGTCTCTAATGTTTTCATAAAAATCCGTCAATATCTGTCTATCCGTCTGTCCATATGTCAGTCCATTAGTGTGTCTAGATGTCATGCACGTCTCATGATGTCCACTCAAAAATTCTTTAATCGGTCCATTTGTGTGTGTGCCTGTCTGTTTGTCTGTAAATGTGTTTGTCCATATGTAAGTGTGTCTGTCTGTTTGTATGTAAAAGTGTTTGTCCATTTGTGGGTGTGTCTGTCTGTTTGTATGTAAATGTGTTTGTCCATGTTTGTGTGTGTCTGCCTGTTTGTAATACCTGTTACTGTTTGCACTGTCTTGTTGACTAAGTACGATCTACCAGCAGTCGCATCACTTCCTTTCGCTATCGCATGTTTGTCTGTAAACGTGTTTGTCCATTTGTGGGTGTGTCTGACTGTCTGAAAATGTGTTTGACCATTTGTGAGTATGTTGTCTGTAAACATGTTTGTCCATTTGTGCATATGTTTGTCTGTAAATGTTTGTCTGTAAATGTTTGTCCATATGTGAGTGTGTCTGTCTGTTTGTATCACTTTGTATGTAAATGTGTTTGTCCATTTGTGAGTGTGTCTGTTTGTTTGTGTGTAAATGTGTTTGTCCATGTTTGAATGTGTCTGTCTGTCTGTTTGTAATACCTCTTACTGTTTGCATTGCCTTGTTGACTAAGTACCAGCAGTCGCATCTCTTCCTTTCGCTATCTCTGTGTGTCTGTCTATTTGTCTGTACATCTGTTTGTCCATTTGCAAGTATGTTTGCCTGTAAATATGTTTATCCATTTGTCAGTATGTTTGTTTGTAAATATGTTTGTCCATTTGTGTGTGTGTCTGTATATTTTGTCTGTAAATGTGTTTGTCCATTTATGGGTGTGTCTGTATATTTGTCTGTAAATATGTTTGTCCATTTGCAGATATGTTTGTGTGTAAATGTGTTTGTCCATTTGTGAATGTGTCTGTCTGTTTGTATGTAAAAAGTTTGTCCATTCGTGAGGGTGTCTGTCTGTTTGTATGTAAATGTGTTTGTCCATTCGTGAGGGTGTCTGTCTGTTTGTATGTAAATGTGTTTGTCCATTTGTGAGGGTGTCTGTCTGTTTGTATGTAAATGTGTTTGTCCATTCGTGAGGGTGTCTGTCTGTTTGTATGTAAATGTGTTTGTCCATGTTTAAGCGTGTCTGTCTGTTTGTAATACCTCTTACTGTTTCCATTGCCTTGTTGACTAAGTACGATCTACCAGCACTAGCATCACTTCCTTTTTCAACTGACGTCTTTCCAAATAGTAACAAACTGCTAGCATCATTCTCCTAACATAGAGATGCTACACACGGCTCTTTGCATGCAACGATTATCTGATTCTTACGATATCATTGATGACAGCGTCTCCGTCGCCATTGACACCAACCTCACTCTCACAGATGGTAAGGAAAACGTCCTCCAAAGTCTGAAACAACAAAGAATGTCAATACAAGATGATCGAAATAGAGAACAAAGCAAAGACAGACAGACAGACATACATAGACAGACAGACAGACATACATAGACAGACAGACAGACATACATAGACAGACAGACAGATACTCTACTCTAGACAGACAAACAGACAGACAGACAGACATATAATACCACTGACAGACAGACAGACAGACAGACAGACAGAGACACTCACAATGTGTAATTAACCATTTTTGAAAACTCTTCTGGAGTGTATGCCTTCATCATGTTGTGTAATGAAATCAAAATGTCTAACAGCAACAGAGCTGTAGGAACCGGTCCGGTTGGTCAAGTTTTGGAACCGGACCATCTTCCAATAACTGTATGTCCACCGTCGATGATTGTCCA
>NC_085087.1:8186836-8189336 GCF_963422355.1 Corticium candelabrum | reverse complement strand
GTCGAAGCGGGAGGTACAGAGATAGTTCGTACAGTGGGAGATACTCAGACGACTATTGATATGTGAAGACGTCTGTTTGAGTTGATAAACACACTTTGTAAAGACTAGATCACGTGACTTGTAATTTAATATTAAAAGTTGCTCGTGTAGTCAAGCTCATTGCGTACATGTACACTGTACTTACAGGGAGGTAAATACCCACAACACACGAGGCCTGGAATATAATAAGACAATCGAGTGCGTTTTTGTGTACAACACAACATCAAGTGAAAGTATTGTATCGTCAACGAAGCAAACAAAATGACAACATAATTAGTTAATTAATTAAATATTTATTAATTGAGGTGTTTGTTATGATGGAAGAGCTATCTATTGTTTGTATTTGTTTCAAGTTATTAATTAATTAATTAATTAGTTATTAATTAATTAATTATTATTAAAATTAAGGATGTTTGTTAGTTTGATGAAAGTTATCACTCATTTCTACATTTGTGTCAAGTTATTTAGTGAGTCATTAATTAATTAATTAATATTAATTAAGGGTGTTTGCTATTAATTAATTACTTTGTTTTAAGTTTTTAATTAATTATTTATAATTAATTAAAAGATGTTTGTTATTAATTAATTAATTAATAAACATTAATTAAGGGTGTTTGTTACTAATTAATTAAATAATTACTATTAATTAAGAGTGTTATTAAATAATTAATTTGATTTAAGTTTTTAATTGATTAATTAATAGTAATTAAGAGTGTTTAAGATTAATTAATTCATTAAGAGTGTTTGTTATACTGTACTTTGATGGAGAAGATATCACTCGGTGGTATGTATGTCAACTTATTAATTAATTAATTAAATACATAATTAATTGAGAATAGCAAAAATGACAACATAATTAATTAAGAGTGTTAGTTATATTAGATGGAGAAGATATCGATCGTTTGTATGTGTGCAGAGCTGCTACTGTACAACAATCCTTGTAATGGGTCTCTTCATCGTGATATTCACTCTGTACCACCAACATACTACATACATATATACATAGGTACATACCACTAAATAGAATACACAATAATGCACGTTTACAGTTAGTGGAATACATACACGTATTCGTGACTATCAATACTTGCACTATATACTAAAGGGCCGGGTGGCAGTCCCAAACCTTGTCCGGTACATGGTTACCGTCAAAGAGTGTCATGAGACGTAGAGCTGCATGGATCAGATGTATCTAGGCGGACAAATAGCAATTACACATTGCAGTGAATCTATGTATTGACACTGCAAAACACAAAAAACAGACAGAGACAAATAGACAGACAGAAGACAGACACATAGACAGACAGACAGACAGACACATAAACAGACAGACAGACACATTAACAGACAGACAGACACATAAAAACAAACAAACAGACAGACAGACACATAGACAGACAGATACATAGACAAACAGACAGACACATTGACAGACAGACAGACACATAAACAAACAAACAGACAGACACATAAACAGACAGACAGACACAGACAGACAGATACATAGACAAACAGACAGACACATACACAAACAAACAGACAGACATATCAACAGACAGACAGACAGACAGACAGGCAGACACATAGACAAACATAAACAAACAAATACTTCCGGGCATCACACTTTCTTGTCTGAAAGTATGACACGTGACAGGAAAGTGTTTGGCCATGCAAGACTACAAATTCCCAAGTACAAAAGCTGATGAAACATTTCAGCAGGGGCGTAAGCTAAGAGATAGTCAGGCTGCATGGTTTTGGAAGAACAAATGGACTCTTGCCAGTGGGCAATTGCCACAACTTCCGGTTTGAGTATAAATAATTAAATATATCATTTTTATAAATATATTAATTTATTTAGAGTAAGAAGCAAAGACAAAGTACTCGGTAAATAGTATGGATCTTCAAGTTGTCCATGACCACACAGTTTGTGTCACAGTCAGAACATAGACTAAGAACTTATGGTACATACAAAAGTTAATTAATTAATTGATATTAATTAGTCTAAAATAACGCACGCTAGTTGTGGTCTGTCACGTGACATGACCACGCTTTTAGCGCACGTTAAGCCTGACCACTTATGCTTGCTATGCCCCTGATTTATTAAACATAATAAATTTAGGTAATTAGCTTGCAGCTAATTAGATTCTGATCTGACCTTGTGATGATGCTCCAACCGTTTCCACTGTATGATATTCGTGTGAATTCTATAAAACATGCACAATCGTAGTAGACATTCGTGTTGATCCTTTTTGGAGAGACTGACTGTGATTGTCATCGATCCCAAACTAATCATAGCGTTGTTACAGTCGGTTATGAAGACCTTTCTGCTGTCATCTTCATTGGATCTCGATAGTGGAAGAGAAGCAAGCAACGTGACTGCCCTATCCTTATAACCATCTTCAAAGAA
Source organism: Corticium candelabrum (assembly GCF_963422355.1). Taxonomy (NCBI): domain Eukaryota; kingdom Metazoa; phylum Porifera; class Homoscleromorpha; order Homosclerophorida; family Plakinidae; genus Corticium; species Corticium candelabrum. The sequence goes on along the minus strand of NC_085087.1, from coordinate 8,186,890 downwards.
TTTTACGGAGCAATCCAAGTTTGTCGAGGAAAGTTTGTTGATAGGAATAACAAA
>NC_085087.1:8164336-8181836 GCF_963422355.1 Corticium candelabrum | reverse complement strand
ATTCAAAGTCCAATTAAAAAAGAAGCTAGGAATGTGGACGATTCACATTGACAGATTTCTAGCTAATGAGGGCAGACAACGATCTGCAGTAAAACGAGATGGTAACTGCCTCTTCAGAGCTATGTCAAAACAACTCTTTGGAAGAGATACCCTTCACCGCCAGCTTAGAGAATTTCTTGCAGGTGTGATAGTGCTTAACCGTGACAGATACCAACAATTTTATATTCCTTTTGAAACAACAACTTTTCAACAATAACAAAAATCCATTCATCAACTAGGAGTGTGGGGAACACGGGTTGAAATTTAGGCAGCGAGTGACAGCTACCAAATGCCTGTGTATGTGTGCTCTCCCCATCCCACAACTAGACAAATCAGGTGGCTACGTTTCAAGCCATCCTACAGTCCTCAAGTACTGGACACATCACAACTGCCACAGCTGTCTTTGTTGTACACAGCGCCGGATCCAGGAATTTTTGAAAGAGGGGGTTCACTGTTAGCAGTTATTTATAGCATTACTAATTTTCTCTTTTTTAATGAAATTATATAAAATTATACAAAACTATCAAACCACGCCTATTGGAAAAGAGGGGGTTGAAACCCCTGAACCCCCTCTGGATCCGGCCCTGGTACACAAATAGTCATATTGAAATAGCACAGACTGGTTTTCATTATGACAGCATATGCACTAATAACAGGCAAACTTTACAGTTTCCTGAGCTGCCAGATGAGGACAAAGAATATGAAGTCTGTAGGATCAGTGACAATGAAACTAATAGTGACAGTGATTAACAACGTCACTTCCGTACCTGCAGAACAGCTTGTGCTAGAAAGAATCTAAAGATGTAGTTACTTGGCAACGTTTGTAAAGTTTTTCAATACTGCAATAATCAGAGACTGATTATAGTTTGTAGCCTTGTACACTGTTTGTAGCATCCCGCTAAGACGAAGTTGTTACTTTACACCACAACTGCAGTGAGACCAATTTGATAATATTAAGTTAATTGCAAACAATATATATATATATATATATATATATATATATATATATATATATATATATATATTGTTATATATATACACACACACAGAAGCACTGATACTGTAACCTGGTTACTCCACGAGATGTGAAATTCACCTCATTCTTATGAGTATTGAAACAGTCTCTTCCTGAGTCTTGTAAACACATGTGTTGTAATTGAAAGCACAACAATTACATAACAAATTGGAATTTGAAAAAGACAGTTCTTAGGCAGTTAGAATTAGGTGGCCAAATTTATAGAGCAAAACATTAAAGCAACAAAAGTCGGCATGTGACATCTACCCAGAATATAGTTGATGGTTAATACTGACACCAATGACACTGGAGTGCTACAAGCTGTAGCAGAATCTGAGATTACGAACATACTGTGTGCATACTGTATGCATGTAGACTACATAGTAGACTTCACCTGGACTTTACTTGATGGCTGTGAGAATTTCCTGTAACTGCATGGTAGTTACATGTTTTGGGACTGGGACCGGTAAGATAACTAGCTTGGGAAAGTTTTGGGTATGACAGTGGGTATATATAGAATAGCTATCTAAAGATACACTATTGCTATTGCATGTCTATAGCTATGAACTAATTAATTAACCCACCTTCCCATGCACCACTTCATTGCCATAGTACAATTATATGGTACAATATTTAAACATAATATTTTTAAACAAACACACACAAGTATTCTCTAGTGATGCACACGTAGCCAATCACTCCTTTTATAAAACTACACACACACACACACACACACACACACACACACACACACACACACACACACACACACACAGACACAGACACAGACACAGACACACAGACACAGACAGACAGACAGACAGACAGACAGACAGACAGACAGACAGACAGACAGACAGATGAAGCATGGCTTGTCGCTGAAGCTTGAGTAGTAATTCCATTACCACTCTTGGTCAGTTTTAAGCATGTCGTTAACGTTGTCTTATCCCTTCGTGTCTTGTTCGACGTCGGGCACTCTAGCTCTACAGCGAGTTCTCTGCCACATCCGGCAAAATCATGGAGATCAAGAGCTCTGCGAGCAATTCGTCAGGCAGTGGAATCTTCAACAATGTCATTCGTGTCAAAAGTGGTATTCTAAGCTTGGCCAACACACAGCAAAATGTAAGACCATGATGGACTCAACATCCAAAAGTCGATTGAGAATCCATTGTCTCAGGCCAAGGAGCCATGGTTGTCTAACTTGTCACCTACGGTGGGGAATGTTGCAGTTCCAATCATAGCAGAGGCGCTTCCTAGTAGGCTGGGAATTCATCAGCAGGATGTTCCTGAAGAACATACTTGGCATGCCCCCTGCTAGGTCAGCGCAATCCATCCGAAGTGGAGTCAAAGCAATGTTTCAAAGCTGTTGTGCGATTCCTCTGAAGAGAATCAGTGCAAATGCTTATGCTGAAACTGCGTAGAAGTTGCTGTTTCTCATTCCCCGGATGGTACTCTCCCCTCTGGCAAGAGGAGGCAAGAAGAAAGGTGGTTACTTACAGGAGATTCTTTGCTTACCAGTGGGAGGAGTTACTATGTAACATTGATTTTCCAGCAAGTCATCAGGAACGTCAACCCTCAAAGGAACCAACTAGTAAGGGGGTTGAAAAAGCAGCACTATGGTTGGTCAAATGTGTAGAAATAGCTAGAGCTGCAAAGGTGTTGATGAGTTCTGGTCTTACTCCAGCATCAGACGAAACAGCAAAAAGCTAGCAGCCAAACATCCTGCAAGAAGTGTTAGCGCTGAGAATGATCATGAGGTGAGCTCGAACACAACGACAGAGGCCATTAATCTTGATGCAGTCAATTTGTTTAACGTGGTCAAACGACTTCCTAGAGGTTCTAGTGCTGGGCCTTCTGGATGGAGGTATGAGCACATCCAGGCTCTTTCAAACAGCCTCATTACTTCTGATCACTTGCATGCTGTGTGTGCAGCTATAGCATCAGGATCTCTGCCAATATCGATCCGGCCACTTCTCTCATCATCTAGATTAATTGCTCTACCAAAGGCAAACGGGGATGTTCGGCTGATAGCAATTGGGGAAACATGAAGAAGAGTCACTGCTAGAGCTATTTGTTTTCAAAAGCGGAAGGAATTTGCAGACTATTTCACACCCTTACAACATGGTGTTTCAGTTGAAGGAGGTGCAGAGCTATTGGTGCAGCAGATGCAGCTTCTTATGGAAAACGTGAAGACTGGATTCTACTTAAAACTGATGTGAAGAATGCATTTAATTCAGTAAGCCGGTCTCATTTGTTGAACCGAGTGCTTACTACGTTTCCTGATATTTACAATCACGCTGCACTAGTGTACTCTGACATCAACCCACTAATCTATCTTCAGAGATCTCATCCGGTATTCTCAGCTCTCAAGGTGTGCACCAGAGAGACCCACTTGGTCCTGCTTTGTTCTCAATTGCAATGCAACCCATTTTGGAAGATCTACAGTCTCAACAAAGAAGTAACAATTCTGGCTTACCTGGATGACGTCTATCTCCTTGGCAGCCCTGATCGAGTATTTCATGTCTTTGAAAGGCTGAGATCTGCCTTCAGTGACATTAATCTCATGATTGAGGAGAAGAAGTGTGAGATATATTGTTCCTCATCACCATTGCTTAACACCATCTCTGAGTCAACTTCCATACCAGCCACAAGTCAAGGATGTAGAATTCTGGGCACACCTATAGGAAGCTCATTGTACATCATCAAATCTTGCTCTGATGTTGCACAATTAGGATCTAATTTGTGTGGTAAGCTGTTGCAGCTGCAAGACCCCCAGTGTGGCATGCTCTTGCTGAGACACTGTCACGTTACTCGGATGAACTTCCTATCACGAACTGTTCCACCTAGACTTTTGGAGTCCGCTGCAGCCATCCATGACACACTGACAAGATCAACGTTCACCAATCTCTTGGGTAGAGGCAATCTAACAGACAGGCAGTGGCTTGAAGCAACTTTACCAATATGACATGGAGAATTTGGTCTCATAGCTTTAACATCTACAGCACAATTTGCATTTCTGTCTAGTTGGGTCTCAACCCTGCATACAATGGCAAAACGAATTCCTGATGCTGAGAGATTGCTTGATGAAGTTCAGAATTCACATCATTCAAATAGTTCCATCAGCAGAGATTTGTGCAATGTTTTGCCTCAAAACAAACTCTCGTAGAAGTTATCAACGACAGGAAGCAACTACAACACAAGCTGACTCAGTAACACATGAAATTTCTGTCAAATGGTTATATTCAGAATTCATCTTCGACTAGAGACCAATCTCGAATGAAGTCCTAGCAAGGCAAACGTGCAGGAGCGTGGCTCCAGACAGTACCATCATCATCATGGCATGCATTATCTCCGTGCGATTTCCGCTTGGCATCTTTGATGAGACTGGGCTGCCAAATGCCTTTGGCTTCTGGTCAGTGTGACTGTGGGAAAGAATTAGACTCAGATGGATACTACCTAATAACATGTAAGACTGGGGGCGGCCCGGTAATCAGCCATAACAACATTGTTTCAGCATGGTCAGACTGTTTGAGTCAACTGCAACTACATCACGTAACAGAACCCAGAGGAAGGTATGTCAATTCTGAAGACAGATCAGACATAGTCGTATTCGATTCGGCATCGAGGATGGATCTTGAATTGGATATTGCTCTAGCGCATCCCTGGAGCAATGAAATAGAAGGTTTATCAGCTACAACTCAGAGAGCAGCGGCAACCAAAAGAGAAAATCTGAAGATAAAAAAGTATGACCAGGAGCTCTTGCCTGGAGGTTTTCGACCAACATTTGTGCCTATAGTCTTCGAACATTTTGGCTGTTGAGGAGAGAAAGCTGAAGACTATTTGAAGAAACTGTCACAGCTATCAAGAGACGAAGACGGAAAGCCAAATTCATCAACGTTCAAGACATACTGGAGATCTGTGTTCTCTGTGTGTCTACAACGATCAAATGCTAGAGTGATTGACAGAAAAATAAAGAAGATTGTTTCAAGAGACAGCAACATAAACATAAATAGTTGTAGGTAGAACCAAGCCCTATTGGCTTGGGTAGTATTTAGTTGCTTTGCCTAGATGGAGTATAATAGTTCAATGTTTGAAAATATGTATTGACAGACAGACAGACAGACAGACAGACAGACAGACAGACACACACGCACGCACGCACACACGAGCACACTTCGTGTACCTTCATCTAGGTTGTGTGCAATCAAAATCTCTTCTAGTTCACATCACGACCAAACGAGCCCCAGTTCCCAAGCAGCAAGCTTCGTTTTTACACTCAATCTTCGCTATCACAGATGAGGGAGTCAACACGCTACCACCGATCAAGCGAAAACTAAAGTCACGTGCACATTGTAGATGTGTCACGCGAAGCAATAACTCTTGCTAGCGTGCGCTACAAGTGTCTCTCCTCCCACCCTTCCCTCCCATCACGTGCAGAAATCAGTCTGGAATTAATTAATTAATTAATTAAATACATAATTAGTTAAGAATAGCAAAAAATGACAACATACTTAATTAATTAATTAAGGGTGTTAGTTATAGTAGATGGAGAAGATATCGATCGTTTGCATGTGTGCAGAGTTGCTAATATACAACAATCCGTGTAATCGGTCTCTTCATCGTGATATTCACTCTGTACCACCAACATATCACATACATAGATACATAGGTACATACCACTAATACATACATAGATACATAGGTACATACAACTAATACATACATAGATACATAGATACATACCACTAAATAGAATGCACAATAATGCACGTTTACAGTTAGTGGAATACATACACGTATTCGTGACTATCAATACTTGCACTAATACTAAAGGGCCGGGTGGCAGTCCCAAACCTTGTCCGGTACATGATTACCGTCAAAGAGTGTCATGAGACGTAGAGCCGCACGGATCAGATGTACCTAGGCGGACAAATAGCAATTACACATTGCAGTGAATCTATGTATTGACACTGCAAAACACAACAAACAGACAAAGAAACAAATAGACAGACAGAAGACAGACACATAGACAGACAGACAGACACATAAACAGACAGACAGACAGACAGACACATAAACAAACAGACAGACAGACACATAGACAAACAAACAGACAGACACATAAACAGACATACATACATACATACATACATACATACACACAGACAAACAGGCAGACAAACAGACAGGCAGGCAGACAGACAAACAGACAGGCAGACACATAGACAAAATAAACAAACAAATACTTCCGGGCATCACACTTTCTTGTCTGAAAGTATGACACGTGACAGGAAAGTGTTTGGCTATGCAAGACTACAAATTCCCAAGTACAAAAGCTGCTGAAACATTTCAGCAGAAGCGTAAGCTACGAGATGGCCAGGCTGCATGGTCTTGGAAGAACAAATGGACTCTTGCCAGTGGGCAATTGCCACAACTTCCGGTTTGTGTATAAATAATTTAATATATTATTTTTATAAATATATTAATTTATTTAGAGTAAGAAGCAAAGACAAAGTACTCGGTAAATAGTATGGATCTTCAAGTTGTCCATGATTACACAGTTTGTGTCACAGTCAAAACATAGACTAAGAACTTACGGTACATACAAATAGTTAATTAATTAATTAATATGAATTAGTCTAAAATAACGCACGCTAGTTGTGGTCTGTCACGTGACATAACCACGCTTTTAGCGCACGTTAGGCCTGACCACTTATGCTTGCTATGCCCTGATTTATTAGACATAATATAATAATATTAGGTAATTAGCTTGCAGCTAATTAGATTCTGATCTGACCTTGTGATGATGCTCCAACCGTTTCCACTGTACGATATTCGAGTGAATTCTATAAAACATGCACAATCGTAGTAGACACTTGTGTTGATCCTTTTTAGAGACTGACTGTGATTGTCATCGATCCCAAACTAATCATAGCGTTGTTACAGTCGGTTACGAAGACCTTTCTGCTGTCATCTTCATTGGATCTCGATAGTGGAAGAGAAGCGAGCAACGTGACTGCCCTGTCCTCATAACCATCTTGAAAGAATTTTACGGTGCAATCCAAGTTTGTCAAGGAGATATTGTTGATAGGAATAACAAACTGACGTCGAATGTATCCTGACGCAGTTAGCTCATGTGCATTGATCTCAGCCTGGCAGAGAGAGAATTAGCTACAATAGTCTTAAATAGACAGACAATTAATTAAGTAAGTAAGTAAGTAGATTGTCATAATAGCCATGTGTAAGCTGTTGCATGCTTACAAAGACAGACAGACAGACAGACAGACAGACAGACAGACAGAGACAGGCAGGCAGGCAGACAGACAGGCAGACAGACAGACAGACAGACAGACAGACAGACAGACAGACAGACAGACAGACACACACACACACACACAAACAGACACACACATACACAGTGCCGGATCCAGGAATTTTTGAATAAGGGGTTCACCGTTAGCAGTTATTTAGAGCATTACCAATTTTCTCTTTCTAATAAAATTAAATGAAATTATAGAACCACGCCTATTGGAAAAGAGGGGTTACAACCCCCTGAACCCCCTCTGGATCCGGCCCTGATACATACATACATACATACATACAGACATACATACATACAGACAGACAGAGACAGAGAGAGACATGTGGACAGAGACAGACAGAGACAGACTAGCAGACAGACAGACAAACAGACAGACAGACAAACAGACAGACAGACAGACAGACAGACAGACAGACAGACAGACAGACCGACACACACACACACACACACACACACACACACACACACACACACACACAAGTGTACACTTGCAGCTGCATAGGCACTCAAGACAGCAGACATACGCAGATAGTCAGCATGCATGTAAGTTGTCCAATCAACCAAAAGAGCAAGCCTTACTATGTGCTGTATTGTTTCAGTCTGGTTTCTAAAAGTGCCCTTCATCTTCACAATGATAGTTTGACTTGCCTTACAATCGAAAACAAAATCTCGTTGGCTAGCCAAAAACTGCAGTTCATTGCTGACACCAAAACCTGCGATATGCTGTAAAACATATTACATGTAACGACACACAATCAAACTGTAACATATGTCAATCATGCTTTACAAATACCTCTTGTGTGAATGCAGACTGTCTACAGATCAATGGGTCCAAAGATAAATTCTGTCCCACACGTTTGCAATACAAAGAGCAGCACATGTGTTCGTACAAACTGCAAATTGAAAAATTAAATTGCTTTAATACAATCACACTGACGTGGTTATACTTGCTATTAGGTGGACTACGTGGTACAAACGAATCACTGCTTTCTCTAGCAGCTCGAGTAGAGGACCTCCTTCGACCTCCATCAACCCTACTACACACAAGCAATTACGTCAAAAATGATGTAAACTACTGGAACTATAGAACCTGCCAAAACCAGCACACTTGGCTTGTGAATCTATAATAGAAGTCAGTTAACGAGTTATAACCTAAAATCATGTGTCTTGATCTACACTGACTGTCACCTGTCTGGAGAAAAAGTTCATATGAGGAACAAGATGTGCGTGGGGGACAACACCATGGTGCCACAAAAATGAGTGCACGGAGAAGAAAACCAATGAGTGCAGGGAGAAGGAAACCAATGAGTGCACAGAGAAGGAAACCAATGAGTGCACAGAGAAGAAAACCAATGAGTGTACAGAGAAGGAAACCAATGAGTGCACAGAGAAGAAAACCAATGAGTGCACAGAGAAGAAAACCAATGACTGCATACAGCAAAGGGAATTGTAATGAGTTGCCATTGTCAGCTGCTGCTGCATCAGATGTCTGGTTCTTTTCTGAAACTAAATACGTGCATCAGTGTGTTGATTATACTCAACTGTATATTGCATACACAGACACACCATGACTTAGCACTACTAAACAGTGATGTGGTGTGTGTGTGTGTGTGTGTGTGTGTGTGTGTGTGTGTGTGTGTGTGTGTACATTAATAAGTGCCAAATTAGAAATACAAACCATACCTACACTAATAGACGAAATAGAATAAAAGTCAACGGCAACCATTAAAGAAGCACAAAATCAACACAAGTTTATTACGAAAATATTGAAACGTGACCTCTTTTCCGAGTCGCACACGTCCATACCCACACAAGATACACACACTTCCTACTCAGACTCACACAGACAGCACACAATGCATGCACACAGGCAACATACCGCAATAGCATGCGCAATGTAGCAAAGCAGACCAACACAGCAACACACAACTTTCGCAAAGCTACATCCGGTCCAATCCCCTCATCGAAACCACATGCAGACTCCGATTTCGAAGACACAAACACGTACACTGCAAAGGAAAAGCCTGAAGCAGCATGCACCATTGTACATGCATAACCACCCCGACTTGCGACATTGCTGCGCCATTAAGTCTAAGCCCCGCCCCTTCCCGCCACCGGTTGTCTAAGTGTACGGCTTACCTACAGCTGCTATCGAGACAACCTCATTGCACATAGTCAGTAGGATGATAACATGGTAGAAAAGTATAAGCGCAAAAGCATTTGCCATCTTCCCTGATTGGGAACGCCGACAGTTTTCCATGCCTTCTCCTACTGCCGGCTCCCACGTGAACGGTGAGTAGACGGAATGGTTGCAGACTGTGTGGCTGTTTGCAGGTCCGCGCAGGTTGCCCGGCTTGCTGTTCAACCGTTTGCCACTTGTGTTGTCCCCAGTCTACCAAACAACCATAGAATTTATGTTCGAACAGGTCCCGTATACACATGCAGTAGACCCGGATAACAGGACGAGCTAGAAATTCAACCACGCACACGTATTTCTATGACGGCAGAGCTTTGCCCTACGTTGTAGCTCCAGTCGAACAGAAGCCTTCATTATCTGACCGGTACATGGGCCCCCAGAGGCCCGGTTGTTGCGACTACCCTGCAAACTCAAGAAGGGGACCTATACACGAGATGTCCTTACAGATGTACCGCAACGCGTAAGTGCAAATACGACATACCAACTGCTTGCAGAGATACTAATCACACAAGTACAGTACAAATATGGATGTCGACGGTAAGGCATAGTAGTCTGTCGTTTACTGTGCTAGAATATTTCTAATACAGTATACGCAAACTGCTATTGCAACAAACTAGTACGATACGCCGTTGCAATTACAGCATGCAGATGGCTAAGTGAGTATAGAGAGATATTGGTCTGACACAGACGTCGACTTGGCAATTAGGCTACCAGTGAGCACCTAATGAGAACAGAAAGAGGCACTTCTTGACCAGTGTAACTCCACCTACATACACACACACACAGAGATCTGAAGACACTGCCAATAGGGATGAGCCAAATTACCTTTTCAGACGTTTTGAACTATAATTTCCATCTTACTACACATTAGACTTGTAAAGTTATTTACAATTACGTAAACTACTACATGGGTGGTAATACATAATTGAAACAACCAAAGTGCCATTTATATCGAGTACATTATATATTATTCAGAGAATTTATAACAAACACACAACAGCAAAGCAGTTTTCACAATACCTTCATAGTTCCTCAGTCCTCTTCATCGTCACTGACATCAGAAATGTCTGCCTGAAGTTCACTCTGGCCCATGTCCCCATAGGAGGGAAAATGCTCGGGCAGACGAAGGGTTTGCCTATGTAGGCTTACTACAGTTTCTGACAGTCCATCATCCCATTCCAAATCTAAATCAGTGTCTGAGCTGTTGCTATCTGTATCATCAGCATGAGCATGAACCTGAAGTGGTAGTGATGCACAAGCATCGATATCAGAGGGTGTGGGTACTGAATCGAACGCAATGACAGCAACATCAGACCAACCTAACTGCAAGTCATCCGCTCTTACAGTTTCTTTGCATTTAGGGCACACGCCATGTCTGTTGTGAGGATTTCTACAGTTGCCTCTGCATCTGCATCTAGTGGTACAAGGCCTACATTGCTGGAAACAACTTCTGCATCCTCCTGTGCTCCCACTGCAACCTGTCTGACAGGTGCATCTGTAGGAAACATTTATTAAAATACTCTGATCATGCCTGGTATCCCACAAAACAGAAATAGAACCACCTTCATCTATCAACCAGCCAGAGCCAGTATACGAAAGGAAGGATGAGGTCTCCTCTCGACTCTCATATACCAACCGGATGGCATACTCTGCACGCAGTACATGCTGGTGCAATGCGGGCAAGGATGGGATCATATTGGCTTCATGTTTCTGACCTCCACTACTATCATGAAATGTCAGGCGTCTCAATAAATCAACCCACTGCCGGACTGTTAATACGGTCATGTTCTCTGATACAGCATATCCTAACCACTGTAAAACTAGTGCAAGCTCATGAGGGATAGGAGCATCTTTGAGAGCCAGAGCTAAGCTGTATGCAGACTGACTGGAAAAGACAGACTTGTGCTTGTCATAGTACAAACACATTATAAACTTAATACACGCAGGCAATGACAAGGAACAGAATTCGAAATAGCCATCTTCCCTCATTTCAAATAGGACTAACTCTTGGTCAGAACAAATAAAAGAAATATTGTTCAAAAACCGTTTTACAGCACCATGATGTGACACTCCAAAAATGAGCTTACGTAGTCAGTACCACTGAGAGTGTACACCGCGAGAAGACATGCAACAGGGTGCGACAGATTTTGCAAATTAGGGTGAGATTTCATAACACTTGATATTCCACTTATGGTAACAAATTCTGAATTTGGTCTTAGCTCAACATATACCAACTTGTCAGAAAAATATCCCGGCTCATCTAATGCCAGTCCACCCATCCAGATGTCCGTATCATGAGCAAACACTATTACTGCAGAAAAGGGGCTCTTACAAGAGTGGTACCAAACACCTTGATCCCCTTCCCCTTTCTGGTTTTTGGGTAATTTCTCACACCTACCCCCAGGTGACAGCAACAATGGTTGCTCAAAAGACGGAGAGTCAATCAAAACAGACTGTCCAACATGAAGCTCTTCCATAGCTAACTGCATGAATGTCTCAGCAGCAAACTCTATCAGGACTGCTTTGAAATCTGGTGTTGCCAAGGCACAGGCATACTCTTTGCCAAGAGGCATTTTCTCAGACGGTGACGGAAACTGATAAGATGACTTGCTTTCGACACCAACTTTCTTTTGCCTCACTGAATGAAGCAATTGCCTAGGGGGAGGCAGAAATTTTGGTTTGTCAATGACAATAGTAACCCTACCAGCCCCTCGCAAAAATCCCATTTTCACAACAATTTGATGCCACATGTATTGACAAAATTCAAGCAGGGATACCCCTTGAGATGGAGGGGGCTGATGAAGAACCCGAAGGAAGTCAATAACAAAGTCAAATGCAGTTTGATTGGCTGTCAAAAGAGAGCATGTAGTAGCAAAGATTGGTGCCAAAACAGGATCCCTGACAAACGCTAGCGTGATTGAACTTTTGGGTCGTTGGCGAATTTCACCCTTGCCCATTGCTATTGCGAGTGGTAATGGACAGGTCTGGGCAAGGGCAACTCCACTATGAATCACATGTGCATATGCATTTTCCAGCAAACGAGTAGCTTTCTGCACTTTAGCTTTCTCTCTTGAAATCGATGTACGGGTGGTAAACGTCCGGAGTTTTTGTCTACTGCATTTTCCTGGAACTTCTGTAGGAGGACATAAAGCATATTGCCTTACATAAGAAACCAACCGTCTCCTACCAGCATTTCTTATGTCTAGCAGGTCACTTCTAGTTGGTTTGTCAAGTGACTTGGGACAATGGGCAAACACATTATGCAACTCAACAGCATCAAGACATTTCAAATCAAGTGATTTTTCAACCAAGTCTGTCACAATAGTGGGTAAGTGAGTGTCGTGCACTATTTTTGACTTCCGAGTTTTGCCAACATCAGAGCAAAAACAAGACACCACATTTTCCAGATAGGCTAGGAAATTGCTAAGTTCAACTACCTGAAAGTAGGGAGGTCTAGATACAACTTGCTTTAAGCCACAATTTAATTTCGGTCTCATGCAATTCATCTAGCGCTTGATTATGAAATGGCACACCTAATTTTGACGCTGTCCAGTGTCCTTGCTCGAATTGCTGGATGATGGCAGTAGGGTATGTCAGTACATCACTGAGTGTTTGGACAGCCAAGACCTCGTATTTATCACAGGCATATGCAAAAAGCAGGTCACATGATTGTTTTATGCAGGCATTGCAAAGGACCCAGTTCCCTGATCTAATTGCCATATAGTAGGCAAAGTACACCATTAGGAAGTGAAGCAAATTACACCAGAACTGGCTAACTTCATTTTTCCCTTTGGACAATTCCTGCACACAGATCTCAAATTTTCCCCAGTCCTGAAACTCTTCAAAAATGTCAAAAAGGCCCGTATCATGACAATGTTTTAAAATTGCTCTCATTAGGGCTTCTAGTAATCCTATGAGAATTCGATGTATATCCTTCCACTTTGAGACCTCATTCTTCGTGCCACAAGTTGCTGCTATAGTGAAACCCTCCATTCCATAACACTTTTCAGAACTTCTGACACTGTTTTGATAAAATGCCAATCACCAGGTACAGGAAAAAGCCATTCAAAAGTGTCAAGATCCTTACGTTTTAGATTCTTCATGATAGCATAGAGCTGCTGGTCCCTCCCCCAAAGACAACATAAGATGGAAAGCCTTCCTGACCTATGCAAAGATCTTTCTTCAGTTCAATAAGGTATGATGCAACATCTTCTGGTCTACCTGAGTATGCCTCTCTAACTGTTGCATATTTGATCACATCAGACTCAGCAGGTGTGAATGACTCTAACCTAGTCCATAAGACCTGGAGAAGTGACTGGGAGCACTCTGATGGTTTGCAAAACAAACGATCTGCAGAACCAATGACAGAAAGCACAGTTGATGCAAACTTACAATAATGTGCTCGTTCAGAAATGGTCAAGTCTAAGAAATCTAATTCTTGCAAGCTTTCAGGCAGTCGAGATACCTCACAGCTAGCTAATGGGCAAGCAGTTGGACAGGGTTCTGCAGATGGAGAATGATGTGAAACTTGGCCAGTCAGGAGATGCAGCATTCGCTTTTGGTATCCACCACTAAAAATCTTCTTTGCAAAAGCCATCTTGAATTCCAAGTTGTCAACAGTCACTCTCCAAAACTGCATCACATCTAACTCATTAATCAACTTTCGTTCTGCAGCCCAATGTTTGCCATGATTTCTGATGTGCTGAATGGATGGCAGAATCCCAAACATACCCAAAATCTGAAAACCTCTGTCTCTAAGGCCATTAGCAAATGCAAACAATCCTAGCAGAGTTTGAAGAAAACAAGACCTTCTATCTAGCAAGTTGCAAAGTAATGCAATGACCATATGCAACTTCAATTGCTTTTTAACCTCAGTGGTGTCTGAAATTCCGGCACAACTTTCCAAAAATCTTTTTAACTCAGGATGAATAAACTGGTCTAAAGAATGACAAAGAGATTTGCCTTCAGCTGGAAACAACGAGCGATAATCGAACCTTCCTGAAACAGGTAGCATGCTGCACTGTTCCTTAATCAAACTGCCTTAAGAATTATTTTTCTATCACAATTATATATATGAACACTGCATGATGAAACAGTGCAACAAATATCCATCCATGTGCTACTGGCAATTAACAGGTTTTTAATTATAACTTTATTTTAATTGGTTAAAAGGGAGTTAATTCCAGTTAGTATGCACCTACTTTGACAAAAGCATCAAATCCCTTAGGGTCGTTCCTTCCAACACCATCTTCACTTCTGTTAACAAACCATGCAATAAAGACAATTTAATTAATTTGTGTCTAGGCAGTGACTAACCTGTCTGATTCATGAAATTCAGGGTAAGGAATAGCAATCTGAGATGGCAAACCCGTAGTTCAGCAGCTTCAATGTGTATGGAACTGGCACGTAGAGGTTGTTCTGCAGATAGCGCTGTTTCAAACGAACCGCTGCCTGCATGGAAAAACGAGCCCTGTTGAAACTAACGTTTTCAGGATATAAACAGAACTGTACCAGTGTTGTCCACATCGAAGTGGGCAAGAGAATCACTAGATATTTCCTCGTGTACATCCAAAGACAAGAGAGGTGTGACCTCACAATTGTCAACACCAAACAAATGCAGGTCTCTTTCCGGCTGGGAGTTGAAGAGAGATCTGGTAGCCTTGGATCTAGATGGCTGTCCATCGCTACTGCTGTTGCAGCAAACTAAATGATCCTACTGTATTGCACGATGAGCTTTAGAGCTGTCACTTACCTAAGGTTAGACACGATGTTCCCGCTAGGTGAAGCGGGGCTGACAGTTTGGTCTGGCTTCTTGCTAGTTTGCTGGATCGATGGTGTTCCTGGAGATTGCCGCCGTCTCCTCATAAATCTGCAAGTCATCGCCGTTTGACGGCTAGCACCACATAGCAAAGTCCTGGTTTCCTCAAGCTGACGATGGAGACGCTCAAACTTTAGGAGCTGGTTGCGGCAAGTGGTACAAACAAACTGAGGAAAGCCATCGTCTTCGTGAACAGCAAGAGCCGTAGCTTCTTGCAGAAGACTGTGGAGACGTGCGGTGGTGTGAAACTTTGTCCCTCCTATCTTTCCTGAATTGTGTTCCACATATTCGGCAAACATCGGATGAAGGCTTCTTTGGCGTTCCAAAATTTGCTATAGCAGCTAGCTGCAGACGCGAAGGACAAAGAATCGAGCCTAAGGAATTGTCCCACGAGCTCTATTAGTATGTTGATGTAGGAAATATGATTATCAAATTGCCTATTGTGAGTACGCCTATTTCCGAACTGGCTTTCTATAGAAGCGCGCCAGTCTTTCTTCCCGCCCACTCTTGCCCTTTCCCCGCCTACTCTGTGTACGTACAACTTAGGCGCCTGTAGAAACGTCTGGGATCCGAGGCTAGGTCACACATTACATAGATGTAAGCTAATTGAGTTTGTGACGTTTACGAACTGCAAATTGAAAAATTAAATTGCTCTAATACAATCACACTGACGTGGTTATACTTGCTATTAGGTGGACTACGTAGTACAAACGAATCACTGGTTTCTCTAGCAGCTCAAGTAGAGGACCTCCTTTGACCTCCATCAACCCTACTACACACAAGCAATTACGTCAAAAATGATGTAAACTACTGGAACTATAGAACCTGCCAAAACAAGCACTCTTGGCTTGTGCATCTATATCTCTCGTCCCACTCTGCCCTCCCATCACGTGCAGAAAGCAGTCTGGAATTAATTAATTAATTAATTAAATACATAATTAGTTAAGAATAGCAAAAAATGACAACATACTTAATTAATTAATTAATTAATTAAGGGTGTTAGTTATATTAGATGGAGAAGATATCGATCGTTTGTATGCGTGCAGAGTTGCTACTATACAACAATCCTTGTAATCGGTCTCTTCATCGTGATATTCACTCTGTACCACCAACATATTACATACATAGATACATAGGTACATACCACTAATACATACATAGATATATAGGTACATACCACTAATACATACATAGATACATAGGTACATACCACTAATACATACATAGATACATAGGTACATACCACTAAATAGAATGCACAATAATACATGTTTACAGTTAGTGGAATACATACACGTATTCGTGACTATCAATACTTGCACTAATACTAAAGGGCTGGGTGGCAGTCCCAAACCTTGTCCGGTACATGATTACCGTCAAAGAGTGTCATGAGACGAAGAGCTGCACGGATCAGATGTACCTAGGAGGACAAATAGTAATTACACATTGCAGTGAATCTATGTATTGACACTGCAAAACACAAAAAAACAGACAAAGAAACAAATAGACAGACAGAAGACAGACACATAGACAGACAGACAGACAGACAGACAGACAGACAGACAGACACATAAACAGACAGACAGACAGACACATAAACAGACAGACAGACAGACAGACAGACAGACACATAAACAAACAGACAGACACATAAACAGACAGACAGATACATAGACAAACAGACAGACACATAGACATACATACATACATACATACATACATACATACATACACACAGACAAACAGGCAGACAAACAGACAGGCAGGCAGGCAGACAAACAGACAGGCAGACACATAGACAAAAATAAACAAACAAATACTTCCGAGCATCACACTTTCTTGTCTGAAAGTATGCCACGTGACAGGAAAGTGTTTAGCTATGCAAGACTACAAATTCCCAAGTACAAAAGCTGCTGAAACATTTCAGCAGGAGCGTAAGCTACGAGATGGCCAGGCTGCATGATCTTGGGAGAACAAATGGACTCTTGCCAGTGGGCAATTGCCACAACTTCCGGTTTGTGTATAAATAATTTAATATATTATTTTTATAAATATATTAATTTATTTAGAGTAAGAAGCAAAGACAAAGTACTTGGTAAATAGTATGGA
>NC_085087.1:8121836-8161836 GCF_963422355.1 Corticium candelabrum | reverse complement strand
GTGTGTGTGTGTGTAGAGTAACAAACAGCTAGTTAAAATTACTGATCAATTATGTTGTCAATACAAACCTTGAACTTGAGATGCAACTTTATGTCTTCATTTCTGTGAAACCTGACGTTTTAACCTGTTTACATAACACACACACACACACACACACACACACACACACACACACACACACACACACACACACACACACACGTTTTAGTAGTGCTAAGTCATGGTGTGTCTGCGTATGCAATATACAGTTGAGTATAATCAACACACTGATGCACGTATTTAGTTTTAGAAAAGAAGCAGACATCTGATGCACATCAGTTTTCCAACTCAGACTGGTCGCTAGCCGGCATGTTGTTTTCGCCTGATACGTTTGCATACTGCATCGTTTCTCTAGTATAAGTGATTGCTCGATTTTCATCATTCTGTAGAGATTTCAGCTCGTTTGTCGTTTGAGAGTCAGACGCCAGCATTTCTAGATATCCCGGAGTGCCGACATTGACTAAATGGACTGAAACATGACTGGAGTCGTTTTCACTGGATGATCCATCAAGCCGCTCGACGTTCTCGTTTGCCAAACCGTGCACCTCCTCGTAAACCGGTTCGTCTGATGGTTTTAGTGTTGCTCCGCTTGTCGCAGCAACGATTTGCTTGTTGTTCTGGTATCGAAGCGAATCTGGGTTTGGTTTGGCTGGTGCATGCATGACAAACACGCCTGTACTTGTACTTTCGAATTCACAGTGCACAAAATTTCATACTTGACCTACCGGTGTTGTCATCCTTTTGTGATACGATTGTCTTCCGATGGCAGTATCGCATTGTGAGGTAGACTGAACACGCAACGAGACTCAAACAGCAAAATACCACAAAAACTATCAAAACACTCAGCAACATCTCTAAATGACAAAACAACGTTAGCAATAGTCAGTCTACATAGGAGTATGTGCGTTTGCCTCCTTGTTTGTTGTCTGTATTGTCAGAATCACAAGGTGGTTGTTGTTGTGTCAGTCTAGACTGAGGTGTAGATGCCCATCTTGTAACTAAAATACAGAAAATTAGTTTTACGCCAGTTGGACACCGTTTTAGAGTTTTACTAGAAAAATATAATATACGCAAGCGATTATCATGTCGCTTTAGTTCTTTTTCTTCTGTGGTATGAAGAGACGAAGTAGTCATTGAATTTAAAGTGGAAGGTACAACAGACAGTGAAGCTGTTGATGTAATCCGGAAGACTGAGAGAGAAGTGGCATCCCTGTCTGTATGTATAGTACACGTCATTACAAACAAACGCTTTCCTATGATTCAAACTTACCGTTTTTTGTTCGAGCAGCTGCCTCTGACGGTTGACTAGTTGTTGTACTCGTACTTGTAGTGAGACCTTGGTCACGTGATACAACGAGAGTTGACTGACGGAAATTTTGAGTAGAGTGAGTCGTCACCGCCACATCATCTTCAAACAGACATGCTACAAATGCTCTTATTTTACTTTGCCAATTTCAAACACTAACCTAATACAACCAGTTCGACGTATCTGTATACAAAGGGTCCCTTTGGAGATACAAACAGACATTCGTATGTTCCGTTGTCGGCACGTGTTACTTTGTTTATGTAAAGTTGTGATCCACGTTTATCGGTACTCGACTTTAAACGCAAAACACTGTGGGTCCCATTTTTACTCCATCTTACGGCCACGTGATTTCGACTCTTGCATTTCAGAGTGACACTAGTGCCGACCGTTGCTCGTGTAACTGGCATAGAATAAGTAATCATTTTATCTGCATGTACAGTAAACAATAACAATAAGTTTATATAAAGGGCGAGGACAATTGACTGTGTGTGTGTGTGTGTGTGTGTGTGTGTGTGTGTGTGTGTGTGTGTGTGTGTGTGTGTGTGTGTGTGTGTTGTTTGTGTGTCACTGTGTGTGTGTGTGTGTGTGTGTGTGTGTGTGTGTGTGTGTGTGTGTGTGTGTGTGTGTGTGTGTGTGTGTGTGTGTGTGAATGAGTGAGTGTGTGTGTGTGTGTGTGTGTGTGTGTGTGTGAGTGTGTATGTGTGTGAGTGAATAAGTGTGTGTGTGTGTGTGTTTGTTTGTTTGTTTGTGTGTGTGTGTGTGTGTGTGTGTGTGTGTGTGTGTGTGTGTGTGTTTGTGTGTGTAGAGTAACAAACAGCTAGTTAAAATTACTGATCAATTATGTTGTCAATACAAACCTTGAACTTGAGATGCAACTTTATGTCTTGATTTCTGTGAAACCTGACGTTTTAACCTGTTTACACAAAAAGATGTTTCTGTACTAAAATCTAATCATCACAACAGCTGCCGCAAAGCAGTGTACATGCACTCACACACACACACACACACACACACACACACACACACACACACACACACACACAAACACACACACACACGAATGGATGAATGTCAAGCCCTCCAAGTCATTCGTGAATGACGTCAACCTTAAGGTTAGTTGCGGAGATAGCTCCCCTGCCTCTAGAGACAGGGTCTCCATGCACTACGTGGAGGCTTAGGGCCAGTGCTACAATCGACCTGGAGCTTGGCCAGAGTCATCCAGGGGCACTGACTATGGTGCAGCTTTGGGACAGAACACCAAGGCCCACACGTACCCGTCTCCTGCATAATGTGACTGCCAAGCCAGCAGTCATGTCCACCCCAGTCAATGACCAGGTACTCATTTATACTCCTGAGTCGAGAGAAGCAATTTTGTGTAAGTTTCTTGCTTAAGGAAATTATGCCATAGCTCGCCATTACTGTGACTTGAATCTGCAATCTGGCAAGGCCCCGGATGTTTTCATTCTCCAAATGCACTCTCTAACCAATTGAGCTATTGCACCACACACACACACACACACACACACACACACACACACACACACACACACACACACACACACACACAAACACACACACACACACACACACACACACACACACACACACACACACACATACACACACACACATACACACACGCACCTATTCGACCGATCAACGTTCAATTTTTTCTCAGACTTCCAATTGATGTAAGCATATGAGCTGTTGCCAAGTGGCACACAGTAAAGAGTAAACGTGGTACAACTGCCCATAAAAAATTGATTGAAGTTTGACAATTGCCTGATCTGTCTCAAAGGCATCTCAAATCTCAGTGGCTCTGAACTTCTCACAACAACTTGCTTGCCCCTTGAAGAACAATTCGAACAATCTAAAGAAACAACATCAAACCACACGAGAAAAGATATCCAGCATGCACTGCACATCACCGAGTGAAATCGGTCTGCATGTTGCTTCGCAGTCGTATAACTTCCGTTTTGTATAATTATAACAACATTTCAACTCGACTGATCTATTTTGTTCCGCTGATTTAGTAGAGTTTGTGAGCACTGATGGACAGTATTCGCATAGATGAACATCTGAAAGAGCCAACAAAACGTTGCGCAGATTAATTAATTAATAATATATAATTAATATATTTTACTTCTTACCACTAGGTACAGCGCCTCTCAAAAATGAGAGAATACACAGTTACACACACAAAAAAATTTAATTAATTAAATTATTTAATCTCTAATTACTAGACTCGTGACCAGTCTCCCGCGCTCTCGTCATCCCGGATGGTCAATCCTCAGCGCCGAGATTGGTCACGAGTCCATACAAGTGTACTCTGAAACGGAAACTAGTCTCGCGTAGCCAGACCCTACCGCCGCGTCAAGACCAGGCAACGACATCGCCGGATATGTAGGGGATTACCTCCATGCTGTGTACACATGTTTGTATGTAGAAACGTCTTTCCCAAAGAAATCCCAAACTGCATGCAAACTCACCGAAGCTGTTGCTGCAAGAGTAGATGACTACGACTAAACTCATCAATACAGCGACTTCGAAACCGTACTGCATCACGGCAGATGTGGTTTCTGTTCAACGAATTTCTTCTCGAACAACTAGACGAAATTCGTGTTACATAAACAGGTGAGAATATGGGAGGATACCGGCCCACTAGCGCACACGCTAGCTAATTCGATAGCACTGATATTAGCGATACGCGTACACAATGTGTGTGTGACGTATACTCCCTTTGATATCTACATACAAATAGATATCAAGTAAATTACCTAACATGTACGTATGTAGTGAGGACTCACGCAGAGTTTCATGGCAGAGTATAGAGCGGTTCTGCTCATTTTCGGCCTAGCCTCTTACTAATTAGGGTTGCTAGAGGTTCTAGCTAAAGTCTGCACGGAGAGCCCTAGTAGGAGAGCCTGTGAAAGAAGCTAGAATAGCAGATGATGAAAAAATAAGTGAGAAATGGTGTAAACGTATACGTGAGATTACATTTCTAAATCGAATAATTATAGGTGGGACCATACAAGTCCACGTTATCCAATCACGTTCTAGACCGGGTAGAAGCCGTTTGAAGAATTTTCTATACGTAGTTCCCTGGCCTAGCTCTTCTGCATAGGCTCCTCTGTTGCGACGATCTAGTTTATATCAAGACGGGATAGAATTAATTAAGTAACGTTATTTATTACTGTCACTGAACAAATTGCTAGACAAAACAGGTGTACAGCAACAGTTAATTTATAATTTTCATTTCTTGCGTGCCGTTACATAAGTACTGAAGTAGACGTACACGCATGCTCTAGAGTAAATATATCTAGAGACGTATACGTAAGACACCCGGATAAGACACTGCCTAACTACGCGGTATACATAGTTAGAAAAAACCCACACCAATATTGTCTGACTACAGCTGCACTATACTCAACCTCAACCGCGTGTTATCTAAAACTGGCAGCCTAGCATTTTGTTGTCGCTCACCGATTTGAGTACGCACCGTTAGTTACCTAATTAGCGTTGGTGCATGCATGCACATCAGTTTTCCGACTCAGACTGGTCGCTAGCCGGCATGTTGTTTTCGCCTGATACGTTTGCATACTGCATCGTTTCTCTAGTATAATTGATTGCTCGATTTTCATCATTCTGTAGAGATTTCAGCTCGTTTGTCGTTTGAGAGTCAGACGGCAGCATTTCTAGATATCCCGGAGTGCCGACATTGAGTAAATGGACTGAAACATGACTGGAGTCGTTTTCACTGGATGATCCATCAAGCCGCTCGACGTTCTCGTTTGCCAAACCGTGCACCTCCTCGTAAACCGGTTCGTCTGATGGTTTTAGTGTTGCTCCGCTTGTCGCAGCAATGATTTGCTTGTTGTTCTGGTATCGAAGCGAATCTGGGTTTGGTTTGGCTGGTGCATGCATGACAAACAGGCCTGTACTTGTACTTTCGAATTCACAGTGCACAAAATTTCATGCTTGACCTACCGGTGTTGTCATCCTTTTGTGATACGATTGTCTTCCGATGGTGGTATCGCATTGTGAGGTAGACTGAACACGCAACGAAACTCAAACAGCAAAGTGCCACACAAACTATCAAAACACTCAGCAACATCTCTAATGACAAAACAACGTTAGCAATAGTCAGTCTACGTAGGAGTATGTGCGTTTGCCTCCTTGTTCGTTGTCTGTATCGTCAGAATCACAAGTTGGTTGTTGTTGTGTCAGTCTAGACTGAGGTGTAGATGCCCCTCTTGTAACTAAAATACAGAAAATTAGTTTTACGCCAGTTGGACACCGTTTTAGAGTTTTACTAGAAAAATATAATATACGCAAGCGATTATCATGTCGCTTTAGTTCTTTTTCTTCTGTGGTATGAAGAGACGAAGTAGTCATTGAATTTAAAGTGGAAGGTACAACAGACAGTGAAGCTGTTGATGTAATCCGGGAGACTGAGAGAGAAGTGGCATCCCTGTCTGTATGTATAGTACACGTCATTACAAACAAACGCTTTCCTATGATTCAAACTTACCGTTTTTTGTTCGAGCAGCTGCCTCTGACGGTTGACTAGTTGTTGTACTTGTACTTGTAGTGAGACCTTGGTCACGTGATACAACGACAGTTGACTGACGGAAAGTTTGAGTAGAGTGAGTCGTCACCGCCACATCATCTTCAAACAGACATGCTACAAATGCTCTTATTTTACTTTGCCAATTTCAAACACTAACCTAATACAACCAGTTCGACGTATCTGTATACAAAGGGTCCCTTTGGAGGTAGAAACAGACATTTGTATGTTCCGTTGTCGGCACGTGTTACGTTGTTTATGTAAAGTCGTGATCCATGTTTATCCGTACTCGACTTGAAATGCAAAACACTGTCGGTCCCATTTTTACTCCAACTTATGTACATGTGATTTCGACTCTTGCATTTCAGAGTGACACTAGTGCCGACCGTTGCTCGTGTAACTGGCATAGAATAAGTAATCATTTTATCTGCATGTACAGTAAACAATAACAATAAGTTTATATAAAGGACGAGGACAATTGACTGTGTGTGTGTGTGTGTGTGTGTGTGTGTGTGTGTGTGTGTGTGTGTGTGTGTGTGTGTGTGTGTGTGTGTGTGTGTGTGTGTGTGTGTGTGTGTGTGTGTGTGTGTGTGTGTGTGTGTGTGTGTGTGTGTGTGTGTGTGTGTGTGTGTGTGTGTGTGTGTGTGTGTGTGTGTGTGTGTGTGTGTGTGTGTGTGTGTGTGTGTGTGTGTGTGTGTGTGTGGTGTCAGACATTACCTACCCTTTCTGTAGACCGCAATTTTTTCAGACGCACGGTACAGAACTCCATTGATTTGTGCAAAACAAGTGTACTTCCCACTGTCTGCTACTGTGGCCGATTTGATTTCAAGTACGTGCCTTGTGTCCGGTGGACTGATTGTGACGTGGTGGTTCGCATCGGTCAATATTTTTCCATTGAATTCCCATTTCGTCACCATGACAACCGACAACTTTTCTTTACGTCTGCATTGAAACTCTTCAGACTCTCCCTCGAAAATGGCGTTAGATCTCTTTACTTCTAAGTGCAACATTGTACAAGAAGCTGCAAATGTAACACACAACACAATATCGAAAACTATCGGAGCTCTTAGCGCACGTTAGCTTTTAGCGCACGATACCGTTTGTCAACAGATTTAAATTAATTAATTAACAGAAAAATTATTAGTTTAGATATAGCAACCTAACTGAGCTTGAGATTTCTGAAATTCGTCAATCTCTACTGTACATGCACGAACTTGACGTCTAAATAGAATTTCAGAGACGCGCGCTAAAGGTGCATTTCACGGCAAAGAATACTGAAGCGGCACACACACACACACACACACACACACACACACACACACACACACACACACACACACACACACACACACACGCACACGCGCACACACACACACGCACACACACACACACACACACACACACACACACACACACGCACACACACACACACACACACACACACACACACACACACACACACGCACACACGCACACGCACACCTGTACAGTAAACCAATCAGCGAGCTTCTTTATTAGATAAGTTGATCATAAAATAAATCTCTTTCGAGAACTTCGAAATCTCTAATTGCGTTCGTAAATCAAATTTCTCAACTTGCTATATCAGACCACCATCACTGTCTTTGAGTCTAGGTGTAAGTGTAATATAAACAGCATGCAGTTAGAACCTAGAGACAACGCTTAGCACAAACATCTTACCTTGGTTAACAATAGCCAGCAGATCAACAAGCACAAAAGACAAAAATCCGTAAAAAGACCGAGTGCACGTCATAGTCGAAACAGCCTTGACACCAAGCTCCCACGTACGTTGCTACTTGTGTTACACGGCTTGCCTACTAGTAGAGATCCTGTCCAACACGTTGGAAATAGAAAAGAGATCGTAACATGCCCCGATCAGTAAAGCTTGTAGATACCACCTCACCAGTCTAGCTGCGAATCTGTTGAAGACAAGTGAGTTGTGCAGCAGAGAGTGTGTAGGGAGAGATCGACGACAGGCAAGTAGCTAGAGCCTCGACCCTCGACTATGACACTTGTGTGCTTCGTTTCATATCAAAGACAAGACGGAACCAAAACCACAGTCTAGAGATAACGACAGAGTGCGACTTTCAACCACGTTCTATCATTGAATTGGTATTTCCGCTCCAGGTATGTAATTAAAGCTCACACACACACACACACACACACACACACACACACACACACACACACACACACACACACACACACACACACACACGTATATACTGTAGTGCGTGGTCCGATCGCATAACAATCAGGCATTTTTTCCTGCTCGAATATTTTCATGTTACTCAAACATTTGTTTGTTGTCTGAAAATATTTCATAGAATCAAAACACAAAGTTACAAGGAAGCGATATTATTATCCTTACACGTTTCGTTCTAGGAAAAGACATTTCACTTTCAAGGCCAGTAGTGCCTGTTTACATTAAAATTGTTAGCCAACAAGTAATTGTCCATGACAACAGTCAGTTGCCACCTAAGCATGTAACAGGAAAGCGACAATACATTAACATTTCTGTAATATAAAAATCACATGTAGAGTATGTAGGATTAGTTCTAACATGAAACAGAAGATGCAGATTGTACAGTTGAAAATAGAGATTAATATCTATTAGCAATCAATTTGTCTAACTTTATAATAAACTATTAGCGTTGCCATCACCACATTACCGTGTAAGTAAGTAATCATGAGCGGCAAAGCCAGTGCGGCAGGTCTCGCAAGTGAAACATTTCGAAATTTTGGCTTTCATCACATGCTCGGCATGCAATACTTCCGTTCCAAGTATAAGCGACTAAATACATAAAATAGATTCATTGCGCATGAAGCCTTTTAAACGTTGCTTACGTAATTACGTGTTTTTGTAATGGTTTTGTTTTATGAGAAACAGATACGTGTGTAATAGCATTGTAATTTCTTAGTCACGTGATGTAACTCACAACGTTTCTTAATTAGCGCGCGTTGTGCCGGTCTACTTTTGCTTTCGTCGGCTCCGATAACTAACATTAATTAAATAATTAAATATTAAAATACTAATTAATTAAATTAGAAGCTAGAAAGGACAGTTTTTATCAGTGATCCTTTCTCTAGGCGACGTACGCACGGGTTCTAGTGCAAGGTACCGTATAACAACCCACACGCACAGTAAACGATCTCTAGTGTCTACTGTAATAGTCAATACGCCTAGGCTTTCTCGGTCACAAGTGCAACTCTGTAGATTTAGAGAAGACACGTTTGAAATACCGGAAGCAAGATCGTCACATCAAAACAAACTAAAACGTCTAGTTGGCAGCAGCGTTCACGTATATACAGTATCTCTAGAGACATCACGTGCACATTTTACAGTTTGACCTAACCCTATGCTGTAGACTATGCAAAATATACACAAGCTTGGCGTAAAATTTCGAACGTGACGTAACTGTTTGACGGCTGCCTCCATGCAAGTCACGTGATATAACAAGTCAAGTAGCGGCAAGTGGTCGTGTCCGTCGGCGCTCTAGGCCAGTGATGTCGCCGATTCCAACTTAGAAATCGCTAGTTCGTTGTCTTTGATTGCTATTGCACTTGACGGTTGCTGCGAATCGCTGCGGTCGTTCCTTTCGCCGTTTGTGATTGGCTGCATAATCATGTACCCGCGAGCGTCACAGCTGGACGGACGAGAGTCTACAGGTACGCGCGACCTCCTTGCGTCTTCCGCCTTTTCTCCGGCAATAGTCTCATAGTGCGGCGAGACATTGAAACGAGTAGGGAATGCATTTCCGGCAACTGCATTGTCGTCTCGGTTCGGGCGCCACACAAGTCCTCTTTCTTATATAAAACAATTAAGTAATGCTAGAAACACCATCTCACAATCAAACCTTTCCAAGCCACACACCTTTGTCTTCATCCCGTTCGACGCTTGTTTTTCGCCAAGACCAAATACCATTTACCTTGACAACCACACAAACGACGCCACTTGCGACACTGAACAAGCACCCGAGTGCTAAGATAACTATCGTAAACGTCGGTATTTCTACAACAAATGCAATCATTCGCGCGTCCGCTTTCACTTATCTTAGAAGTGCATGCGCCAACTAGCCTGTTTTGCGTCGTACATGACAAGACGAATTGTTCCGGTCTGTCTGAAAACGTCCACCATCTTGAATAAAGAAGAAAAAATAGAAACGAAAGCATTTTACTGACATATATATATAATGCTAGCCTTGCGACACGTTATCGTGTGTCGTTTTCGCAGTGATTGCGTCGTGCGAACCGGCGCGGCTTGGTGTATTTGCATTGACAGAGATGCTAGTAGCGGTTGGTACTGTTGACCGGGAGGCAGTCAGTGAAGTACCGGTAAGCAATTCTGGAAAAGACCGCAAAGCGATTTGCTCTACACGTACCGTCTTGTACAAGAGCAATTCTATAGTTGGTATGCGTCTTTACTCAAGCTTGAACCTTACCGTATTCCGATAATTTGGCATGGGTACCGGAAAAAACGGAAGAAGTGCGACTTGTAGTAATACTATGGTACGCTTCTTTGGTGCTAGCAGGTAAGACCGAAGTTGACTTTGGCTTCATTGTAGTCTTCGGAGACGTGCTCGCTACTGCATTAGCTGCATCTACTACACAAATGGCGTTTACTAAACACTATAGCTGAGGTTCTGTATTTGGAGACTATTGCATGTTGACTATAGACATGCAAACTGACAGTGTCGCAGTAGAAACTATTGTGTTCCAGGAACGATTTTTCCGGTCTCTGTACGTCTCAATTGTTCGATACTCTACAACTGCTCTGGCTTTACAGAAATGATGCGAAAGCGTGCTTATTCCTGGAACACAAATGGAGCATCTGCATCCAGACCAAAACGGTTGTGGGGCAAACCGTTCTCAAATCCAACGACATGCATGCAGAGTTCCCGAAAGCAAAGAGTCCCCGAAAGCAAAGAGTTTCCGAAAGCAAAGAGTCCCCGAAAGCAAAGAGTTTCCGAAAGCAAAGAGTCCCCGAAAGCAAAGAGTTTCCGAAACCAAATAGTCCCCGTACAGTGTGTGTGTGTGTGTGTGTGTGTGTGTGTGTGTGTGTGTGTGTGTGTGTGTGTGTGTGTGTGTGTGTGTGTGTGTGTGTGTGTGTGTGTGTGTGTGTGTGTGTGTGTGTGTGTGTGTGTGTGTGTGTGTGTGCTTGCACCAATTACGAGGTTCCGTTTATCTATCTTCCCACGAATTCAACGTATATTGACTAGCATTTCGCAGAGCAACAAACTGACAGTAGTACTGTAGGTCCCGTTGTCAGCGCAACCCGGCCGATCTAGAGCATCGATTCCTTGTCGGTTAATCGAAAGCGACAAAATTCCCTTTTGCCAGTGACAGCATGAGTCTGCATGCATCCAGATGTTGTTCTTCGACCAAAAGATGGTACTGCATGTAGTGTTCATGCACCGCGACATTAAATGCAAGAGTAACATCGTCCCCAACTCTCGCATACGTAACAGGCGTATAGGACGCGTAATAACAGCAGTTGCGAATGGCAAAAACAGTTGCCACTGACGTCTATTAATTAATTAAAGACGAGAATCATTAGTAATATTATCACGATTACTCACGGTAAACGGTCAGACTTTGCGATGCGGTAACTTCCGTCCCGTTACGGTCCGCCACGCAACTGTACGTCCCGTTGTCTACCAGTCGCACCGAGACTATCACTAAAATGTGTTTGGTTCTTGAAGGTCTCATTCTGACGTGATAGTTCATCGTCAGTTCTCGTCCGTCCAATTCCCATCTCGTTACGACGACCGGACGGTCGTCATCGTTCCAAACACAGAAAAACTTGACGTTCTCACCCGCAACTGCAGCGCCAGACGAAGCTTTGCCATTCAGCCACACAGAAACCCCATCACCTGCAAGTTAGGTGCGAGACAATATCACAAAATGCGTTAATTCACACCATTTAATTGCAATGCGTCACACCTTCACCGCACACAAAAACATGTAGAAAAATTATAGCAAAAAGCAGAGTAGGATGTTGCTTTAGACGTTTGTAGATGCTTGTACAGAGCAAGTCGATCCCACTGAAGCATCTCATCATGTGGCTAGGCAGGGCAGGCAGTGATGGCGGGAAAATCACCTGATGCAATGTTGTAGTACAACGCAATGTGTTGACGAAGTCTAGGAGCGAGAACAAGCAAAAAAACGAGTTCTGTTGTCAACAGTAGCGAAAGCCGCCTGTCAAATCGGGAAGAATGATTGACACTCGAACGTCCCACGGTAATATGCACACGGTTCATGAAGTCCCGGCTGTACGCTAAAGTCACATTGTCCTCGTGTGAAGAAAGTGAAAGACAGCAGGAACACGGAAATAAATCGACAAAACAAAAAATTATAAATAGACAGCGCTTTCGTTTTCTTGTTCCACCTTGACCTCAATTGTGTTTTCAGAAATGTTTTGACTAAAGATTAGTAATGTTACCGTAACTGTATATCTTAAGTAGTGACTAGGCAATACCCAGAAACAAAGTATTACACCAAAGAAAAATAGCTACAGCTGTCGTATGACTTCAGATAGGATGGTTATTGTGAAAACCTTGTCACCTGACATGCACTCGATTTCCGAGACCTACGCATGCACACCTCTACATGCCAAAGCCTGAATACTGAGATACAGTGAAGCAACACAAGAATTCATCTGAGCAGTGCGTAATTAATCCTAAGCAGTGGCGAAGAAAGATGTTTACGAGCAGGAGAGCTGCGCAGTGGACGACATACGGGTGAACAGAATTTCCGAAATGTCCCAACTTTCTTCTTTTGTGTCTGAACTGCTCAGGGTATGCACAAGTGTTACGTAGCTTTATTAAAACATAATGATAGCAGCGCCGGATCCAGGAATTTTTGAAAGAGGGAGTTCACCGTTAGCAGTTATCTAGATATAGCATTACTAATTTTCTCTTTCTAATGAAATTATATGAAATTATTGAACCACGCCTATTGGAAAAGAGGGGGTGAATCTCTCTGGATCCGGCCCTGGATACACCAAAACGAACATGCAGTTCGGTTGCTGGCGCAAATTTAATTAGCCTCGCTGGTCCGGACCTCATAAAGCCTCTCACGTTTGTGGCAGCCCCAAAATAGCTCCATTAAGAAAAGGCTTAGCCTCTCTACTCTCCTGCTTCCTACACCCAGTGATGACAACACTTATTTAACATTTTCAAGAAAGAAAAAATGAGAAATTCTAGGTACTAGTTACAGACACTTACCCAGGGCCGTCACGTCAGTGCTCGTTCGCTGCACAAACATCTAGTTGAAGCGCTGAGAGAAAGTCAGTGCAAATACTACTTGCACGCATGTGTAGGCTGCTTACTGAAACTACTAAAAGAGGATGTGGTACCGCACAATGCGCATGCGCCTATGCGTGGCACAGCTTCCTGATGGTGTAGGACAATAATCGATTCATTAAGGTTTTATAATAAAGCGCAACTATTACTCACGTAAACTCTTAGGCTAAACATGCATGCTCTATCATTCTACTGCATTTTTACTATTAGCTGTCTAGCTAGCTAGCAGTTGTCCAGCCAAACCACGTGACACAAAAATAGTCAATCAATTGTCGTGACAACGAGTGTAACGGTGCTTGATTAGATTGCTGCGTGCACCGACACGTCAGTCGTCGCAGGTAGTATGTTGACATAATGAGGAATGACCGAAGGCTGTCGGTCACGTGACCGATCAATGCACCGCTGCACAGTCGAATGATCTTGCTGTATTGCGACGTTGCACGTACGCGTACTAACAGTGCGGTCTTCTTCTTGTTCAAGCGAGAAGTCGTCCGTTTCGTACTGGTTCGGACATGTTGCATCGATGACGTTGTTC
Source organism: Corticium candelabrum (assembly GCF_963422355.1). Classification (NCBI taxonomy): domain Eukaryota; kingdom Metazoa; phylum Porifera; class Homoscleromorpha; order Homosclerophorida; family Plakinidae; genus Corticium; species Corticium candelabrum. Next base: position 8,148,067 of record NC_085087.1, on the reverse strand, counting down.
AAAGACGTGACGTCACAACCGACTGTCGTTGGCACTGTAACAAACGGTCCGATTTTGCCATTGGCTTCTTCAGGAATAGTTTCATACAGTCGAGAAACGTCTAGAGCAAGTCAAAATTAGATAATTGCACAAACAACAGCCGATGTAGGCAGCTATCTATTTTAGCCTCGATTTCCCAGACCCGTCTGACGGCCGCGCCGATTTTTATTGGCGCTACACGGGTCTGGGAAGCCGAAGCTAATCACCATAAATTCTTCCTCTTTGGCGTACGCATTCTTCTGGAATTTCTATGCAAACTTTACACTCAAAGAGTGAAAGACAATCAAAAAATAATTAAAACAGTCAAACCTGAATGTTTACTAATGTTTTGACGCTTCCGAGTCCGACAGCGTTTGACGACGGAGATCACGCCTATGCAAGCAGAAAACACACCAGAGAGACAACCGATTGCGATGACAACTAGCATCCATTTCGGAATTTCTAAAATAAAAAAATTAAACAAATTTTTACGGTCCATATGCCTTCACTGCTTACGTACGCGTTCGTTCTGCCGTTTTTCCACACGTAGAAAGCGCTATCAAAGGCTGAGATTCGTCTAAAAGTTGCAAAAAATTTACCGTCGGTTTTGCAATTCTAGATGTCTTACAAACAGCGATACTAACTTTGAGAAATTTTGTCAGTGATTGGATTGGAAGTTGATGGTGTAGTCGATCGTGTATTAGATGGTGTGACTTTACGGAAGTCTGCAATGTGTAAAGCAAAATTGCAAACACACACACACACACACACACACACAACACCCATACACACACGCACACACAAACACACACACACACACACACACACACACACACACACACACACAAACACACACACACACACACACACACACACACACACACACACAAACACACACACACACACACACACACACACACACACACACACACACACAACACGCATACATGTGCAACATCTATACTAGACAGTCACCGGCGTAGCGTTGGAGGGAGGGGGCTGGGGAAGGCTATAGCCCAAACATTTTGGGCGTGTCACTTTGCTTCAATCAGAACTACAATTTTAAGTTACTAAACAGTGACAGTCCGCCTAAACTCAGAGTAGTATGTAGACGATCGACGACGACGTTAACTAGATGTCTGCGACAATACACATCATCGTTTCAGTATGCTAAAGTAAAACCGGTGTCGCAAAGTCGTGGACACTTAAAGTGCGCATGACCATCACTTATTTGAGACTTCGCTATCCGGCAATGGCAGAGTCAAGGAAGACCGCATCAAAAAGGCATGCAGGAGCCTATCCATCAATTATTTTTCAAGTAAGTCTAGTTAATTACGGTCGACAACCCGATTGACCGGAGAATGGAATCTCCAGCGGCTCTGCTACCTAATGATTTGCTTGCACTCCACGGTACTTTCTCCACAGGTTTATTCTATCTATTTAGTTAAAAAACTATAGCTAGACCTATATATATTGCTCGCTAGATTACGAAATGCTAAAATTGGTCAACGTCGTTTGCACTGAATCGGTCTTCTAGATTCTATTGTCATCGAGATGCCATTTAATTTCGACGATCGCAGCGAGCCATGAAAACCATTTTGGCACGGACGGTAACAGTGTTTTCACTCCTTTATACGCACACTGACGGTACTCAGTCCGACAGTTTATTTGTAACCTGAAATTGATAATAATTTACTTAGATGCCTTGCGAACTATAAAGGAGAAAATGGGCGTGGCTTTGCGTGTGAGAAATGGGCGTGATCTGCGGTCAGCTTCGCCGGTGCTACATTGTATGTATACCGACGGTAGGCGTGTCCGTAATAGATGCGTGTGTATTGACTGATGAAACGGGCGTGCTGCTAGTTGTCTTGCTAGAGGTGCTGTCGAAACGTGTTGTGTAATGTTGAACTCGCACAGTCGTTGGAAGACGCGAAGTCTGTATTGGCTCACTGGTGGCATCTGTTGACATTGACACGGTCACAACCTCGGTAGACGGTGTAACTAAGTTTATAGAGTCAAACTCAATTAGCCATTAATAAATTATCTGCTAATAAATTAGCTCTACTAATAAATTGATTGTTAATAAATTAGATGCTAATAAATTAGATACTAATAAATTAATTATTAATAAATTATTTACTAATATATTAGTTACTAATTAATTAGTTCTACTAATAAATTGATTGTTGATAAGTTAGTTGCTAATAAATAATTAGACTCTAATATATTAATTGTTAATAAATTAGATAATAATAAATTAGACTCTAATATAATAATTGTTAATAAATTAGATACTAATAAATTAATTATTAATAAATTTTTACTAATAAATTAATCGCCAATAAATTAGTTACACTAATAAATTAATTGCTAATAAATTATTTACTAATAAATAAAATAAACTAAACTAATTGCTAATAAATTAGTTATACTAATAAATTGATTGCTAATAAATTATTTATACTAATAAATTATTTACTAATAAATTGAATAAAAATAAATTAATTGCTAATAAACTAGACTCTAATGAATTATTCATTAAAGAGCAACAAGTAGAGACAGAGCCTTAGTCTCCAATAATTGAAATATCAGTACAATACACATACCAAACGTTTACTAATACATTAGATACTAATAAATTAATTGTTAATAAATTAGAATCTACTAAATTATTTGCTAATAGATTAGATACTAATAAATTTATTATTATAAATTATCAACTAAGAGCTACCAATCTCATGCAATTATACATACAAACCTTCCACTAGCAGCTGCACTTGTCGTTTCTGACTTGTCAGACTGTGCAGCTCGCATACGTACGTTCCGCTGTCTGTCGTTACAGCATCAGTGATATGAAGTTCGAGTCCCTTTTCTGAAGCCTCGTTTTGAAAACGAGCGTAGCCACTTTTTCCCGGTTTGAACATGACACCGTCTTTCGTCCACTTCACCGTAACGTAGTTGCGACCGCCAAATATCAATGTCACGTTTCTACCAGTCTGTGCAGACACTAACGGTTTTGGTGGCTTGTCTTCGGGCATCTTTCCTAGAATCATAGTGGAAGGGTTGCACGCACACACACGCGCACACACACACACACACACACACACACACACACACACACACACACACAGACACACACACAGACACAGACACAGACACAGACACAGACACAGACACAGACACAGACACAGACACAGACACAGACACAGACACAGACACAGACACAGACACAGACACAGACACAGACACAGACACAGACACACACACACACACACACACACACACACACACACACACACACACACACACACACACACACACACACACACACATCACTTACTAAACACTGTAAGTTTTTTGGCTGCAGAAGTTGTCTGACGACCATTAAGTTTTTCTGTGCATCTATAATTTCCGGTGTCCGAACCACGTGTTGAAGTAATTGTCAAATATCCATGTTGTATTGTAACGCGAGAGTCTGCCGTCATTTTTCTTCCTTCAAATAGCCATTCCGCAGTTGAAGCAATTGCGGGAATTTTGCCCACGACCGTCAAACACGCCATTCTCTTCCTTATCCCCTCATACACTTGGTTCACACCCATTTCCAAGAGAACATACGACGGAACAGCTGCAAAATTATTTATTAATATCAACAATGTAATTTAATATTTAAAATATTTTATTGTGTTGTCTAATCTGTGTATAGAAAGACATTCGTTTACAAGATTACAACAGAATTATTATCACAGTGACACACACAATCACAGCGGGATAACATCAGAGTACGTCATAGACATCTGGGATGTCTAATTTTATTGATACACACAAAATTGAAATAGACGGTGTAAGTACATGTACTACTAAAAGATAAATTCCAAGTAAAAAGTTGTAATAAACTTTATCTGATTTTCAATTGTCAAAAAATAATTTTCGATTTGGAGCATAATTAAATTCTATTGTCTCTGTATCCTGTCAATTTCCGTCAATCGTAGTGATAGTGAAATTGCAATGTGTGTGTCCGATGGAAAGCAGCGACAACTTGACTAAATTTTTATCTACCGTGTGAACGTTTACAAATGCTGGTCGTGTGCTAATGCAAAAAAGTGACACACACACACACACACACACACACACACACACACACACACACACACACACACACACACACACACACACACACACACACACACACACACCATCTGGCATGCATGATATACTGCACGCGTACTGCGTATCTTCATACATTTCTTTAGCCGCCAGTTGTCTAGTTGACTAAATATACCTAAAGAAGTGACATGTAGTTGGGAGTGAGTTACATGTACGTACAATTGCTTTCCTAGATAGGCGTAGGGACCGTGGAAGTCAAAGACCATTGGCTCCCCAACATTTTTCTACTTCATTGCATTACCCACAAATGCTAAAAGTTGTAATGTTTGGCCGTCCAAACCTCGAAATCGTAGCCCCATGACTTGTCTTACCTTTGACGGAACTGATCAGCACAAGCAGTGAAAGACAGTGACGTAGGTCGAAGCATAACCGCGTGGAAGATCGAGACGAGCAGCGTCTCTTTGAAGATATCATGCTTGGTTGTCGTCTGGATTCAGGCTATACTGTTTCTGTGCAACGTAAAATATACTTTCATTGTTGTGGTTGTTAATGGTCTGACGTCAGCCAATGGTATTGCAGTTAGTGAGTGCTAATTATTGCATCATTCCTTCTTAATGACAAGTTGTCATTCGCAGAAAGAGGATGTTCATGCGTGCACACACGCACGCGCTCACGCACACACACACACACACACACACACACACACACACACACACACACACACGCACACACACGCACACACACGCACACGCACACACACACGCGCACACACACACACGCGCGCGCGCGACATCTGACAACACAAAGTACACTTGAACCCATTTCACATCCGGGTACTTTTGCGACGGTACCCACCAAATTAGGTGCGTTCTAGACGACCAATCTTGTCACTACTTAAGAAAAAAAAAGAACACAATCCAATTAAGATTTAGAAAGAAAGAAACACACAAGGTACCGACGACTGAGCAAAGATTTCCATCACGTGATATCTCAATCTCACGTGATCGACTCAACCATAATGGTTCCTTTCTTTATCTACGCGCTTTGCCAGGCGACAACTCTTTCACTCGCCCTTCCTTACTACCCGCTCTATGCAATCGATTCAGGCCGAACGAAACTGGAAAAGCGAGACTACGAGATCATAGCGACCAATTTCTCTTACATTCAAGGGTCCTACGACACCGAACAACTACAAGCATTCAAGCAAGCCAATTCCAAGTTTGCTCCCGTCTCGTACATCAACTCCGGCATTGCAAATGCGATGGAACTAGAAATGGCGGGAAGAATGAATGTCGCCTTTTACTGGGCCGGTAACCTGACCGACAGTCTGTCATCCACCGACACGAAATTTCGTATGCATCTGGCTCCGGCCGTTTCCCCCCTGAAAGCAAGTAATGTGATAGGAAATGTTAGCACAAAAGATGGATACGTTACGTTTCTACGCTTTGGTGATGAGATTGTAAAGATTGTTGACGTGACAGACAACGGGTCGTTTGTTACTGTTGCTAGAGGATTTGATGGTAGCCAGGCTATGTCGTACAAAGCCGGGGTTAGTGTGTTTGCTCCTGTTTATAACTCGGAAGGGTTTCCTGGTGGAACCGACGAGATAAGGTATACTGTAAACCCGATGCAGCAGTTTGCAGTCGACAGACTGGTCAATCATACTCTCGAAGTCGTCAGCTATGGATACAAGGGATCTTGGTTTGATCTCTTCTCTGATCATCAATACGATGCGGTCGACATGGGTGGCAAGCGACTAAAGGCAACGTGGGATTTCACGAGCAATGCGTATTACACCGAACAGAGTTTGTTAGAAGTACAGAAGGAGAGACTAGAGAAAGTGTGGAGTATGGTCAATAAAAAGTTGGGTTACTATCCTACAATATTGGCTAATAACGTGGCTTCGTGCTACTCGCGTGGAAATGCTTCAGGTGAATGCAGTCAGCTACTTGAAAAAACGCAGACTTTTAGACCACTAGACGGATATTGTTTAGAACAATTTTGTGGCATGGAGCAGAATGGTAACTCGTATCAATCAGGATGCGATCCAACTAAGCTGTCGTTTAATTGGGTACCTACACAGGAATGGATAAAACATGTGCAGATTGTGATGGATGCAGCACAGAGAAACTTGGCTGTGTTTCCTATGGTTGCACAGGCCGGATGCAAGTCTGTGAAACTAGAAATGATGGGCTCACTTCGAGACAAATTTGAGAACTTTGCATATGCTAGTTACTTGTTGGCTGTGGAAGACCCATCGGGTGTGACAAGATTGGGCATTCCTGCATTCTACCAGTCAGGTGGAAAGAGATATGCTTATGTTCATCCGCGATACACGTGGCCTATTGGAAAACCGTCTAAAACAGTTCCGGCCGTTAGAATAATGGAATATCAAGCACACGGTCACAAGTCATTCGTGAGACCGTTTACAGGAGGGATGGTGGTCGTTAATCCATATAACCAGACAGACACTCAAATTTATCTAGATGGCTCTTACTACGACCCTGTGTCACAAACGATGGTGGATGCTTTGACTAGTAAGGCTCAAACAGGTTACATACTGCTGAAGAAGAAAGTGGATTAGTGGTCGATACATGCATGGTGGGAGGCTAGCTGTATGCACGTATAATTCTTGGCATTGAGCACTCGTATAGTTCGATCACAGGATGTGGTTCGTGTTTTCATGTCAGTCACACACTCTATGTGGCGTAGCTAAGATTATTTTACCGAGACAAGTTGATATAAATAATCAAATTTATATCAATCACAATTTATATCAAGCTGTAGTACGATAAAATCTATTACTAGTATTGTCTCGGTGCAACCCTTCAGAGGGTGCAGAGGGGTCTTAACCCCCACTGGGCGCCCACCGACCCGGCAGGTAAGCACAGTGAGGTACATGCCTCTGTGCAGTCCACACGGCGATCAGACACAGCTCTTTCAAGCCATAGCTATAGTCACGGAGAGGCCAACTACAATACGGGGAATCCAGAATTCCCGGATCAAGTCCGTATAGTCAACATTGGCACAAACCTCGCCAGACCACAGAAGCTCCCCATACGAGTGAAACAAGTCTCATTCCTTCATAAAAGAACCAACAATGAAAGATAAAGAAGGACAAGTTTCATTATTACTGTACCGGCGTGGATTCGAACCCACGTAGTCAAGATAGAAAGCAACTGTCGCTAACCACTCGGCCACAGCGCCTTATTATTATTATTATTATTATTATTATTATTATTATTATTATTATTAATATCCACAATCCACAATCTGTACACACAGATAGTGATTGATCAGTCTGTCCACGCTGCCAAGTCAGCTACCTACACAACATTTTGTATAGCTACCTGAGAGAAGCAGCTGCTGAATGTAGTCTTCCTTCTTTTTCGCCGGAGGCTCGGTCATGCTGCAGGTACGTGACAGAAACGGGACCAGGACGTGGACACGTGATGAGACCACGCCTATTTCTATTTCTACTAGCGACCATGCATCATCACTTATGTTCTAGAAATCATTGCAGCAAACAGTTCATGCCTCAATCAGGGAATGCGCAGATTCCTTGCTACACGCTGTTCAGTTTATCAAAAGCAAGTCAATGCATGCAACTAAGCACACTAAATACAAGTGAAACCAAGAAAGCGACATGAGAGCACGCTCCTCTTGCATATGATGCACCTGAACATTCTACCAGCAAAACACCAACATTCAGTAATTAGACAAAAATAGACAATTAACTCACATTGCATGTATACAATTAATTTACCTGTGGTGTTCATATAAACACTGGCACCAGTACTGTGATTGTTGGAATGATCTCGAACTACAACAGTGACCATACCAGTAGAGTTGACAGGGATAATAACTGAGTTGTTGTTGTTGTTGATAAGACTTTTTGAGTCAAACAATTGCAACCGATCGTCAACGTAGATACCAGCTTCATCAGACAATTTGAAATTTTTTAGCTGAACCATAAGCTGGGAAGACGAATGATTACAATGCTTTTTCAATTTAATATCAACATTGCAGCAACAGTCTAGACCAGAAATAGATTTTTAGTCACATATCAATGTCTGAAATTAAGCTACTAGCTTACTTTTCATGTCAAGAGTTAGATTGCCATGTACTTCAACTCCCTCATAGTGTACAACAATAAGCCATTCACCAACAACGGACATACTATGTTCTGAATGTATTATAAACAAATGATCTGCATCACTGTAAAGCCACAAGGATGCAGGAACAAGTGTGCTGTTTAAGTAAACTAGTATCTCTGAATGTAAATAGTCATATTTTTCCACCCAAAAAGGTATCATGACTCGTTTCCCTAAGCATCCTGAATGAAAGCTTTCATTGAGATGAATTATAGGAGGTTCTGTACAAACAAGAAAACACAATGCAATAAACTTAATTCATTACTAGATATTCTAAGGTGTTGTACTTTTCACATATATTCTGTATGAATATATTTCACTTGTGTTGACAACAGAACACGTGATTAAGCTCAAGTTGTATTTTGCTTCACCGTGAATGACTAGCTTCTCTCGAGTATCATCAAACAGTAAGGAATGATTGTCTTGACTGATTGAGTTGTTGATCGACCACTTATAAGATTCCTTATTGCTTGGTCTATTGCTGAAGCTGCCATTATAGCAGGGTAAGATTAAATTGAATCCTTCAACAACCGAACGATCCATCACTGCTTCAGTTGTCAAGCAGACTGCAGTGTTCATATAACAAATAAAAAACAAAAAATTAGTGTACAGAATTGATATACCAATACAACTATAGATATGTATCCAAATAACTGGGTCCCCTTTCTATGACACAACCAACATGTTCACTATGTAATCAACAAACTGCATATGAGATATGTAGCAATGCAAAACAATGCTAAACATTGCTTCAAATTGCACTACAATTGATATCAGCAGTGTCAGTCACCACAATAAAAAATTACTAATACTCTTTGTCTGTTGAGCAATCACATACAATCTTCAGCCAATCATATAACCAACAGTCTGCAACTTGATCAAGCCTTACTGACGTGTCCATCAATGTCATTTATCAAACTGTCACACGTCTATACACATCAAAACACACTGACAGCGATTTCTACTTACTGAGCACAGCAGAGAGAGCCCCAACACAAACGAAACCAACTGTACACCTCATGACAGAGTTATTCACGTACTGCAATATACTGAGGACAAACAACTCGTGGCATAAATTAGCTGTGCGCATGCTCGGCTCTTATGCCACGTGTATATAGGTCTTGTTCCCGTATGCAACACTCGATAGAATTGAGCGTCATATGAGACTGAGCACAATTATCATGAGAGAGTCTGGTATCAAACTAGTATAAATAATTATATAGAATGTTATAGAAATATATGAAATCAGAAAACACACATAACATAACTTATTGAACAGCTTTGACAATTAGTGTATACAACAGTTATGATATCAATATCATTAGTAAACATGCCAAAGGTAAGAAGCAAGTCAAATTTTCAATTGTTAACTTAATTGAACAAACTAGACATTTGAAAGCAATCTCAACATGTACTGTATCATATCTGCAAATACTCAATAATATAGATAAATTTTTGTTTACTTGAGAAAGTATTATTAAATTAAATCCATTATATTAGCTTTGCAACAGATCGTTCAACACAAGCTATCAGAACACACAAAGATCTGAAACCTGCTGTGAATAGTAAAATAACACAATGCCATTTAAAATCACTGCAATGTAGCAACCATTCAATTCAAAAAAATATTTTTTTGTCTACACAATCCTTATCTTATTGGCCCCATGTCTGTAAGGTAATCGAGGAATTTGTGCTTGCTTGGACACACTTGGCAAGATAGACTGCTGATTTGCAAAGATGCAAATGTATTACTTTGCAAACGTGTTACTTTGCAAACGTGTTACTTGACAAAGATGCAAATGTGTTACTTCAGTACCACAGTACTTCATCATCGCAAATTTGTACTCGGTGTGCCAGCCAGCGAGCACGGTACCGGTCTGTACCCGCCCACTTAGCGGTACCAGGTGTAGGATTGCTGTTATGCATGTGATTAGCTCACACAATAGAGAACATCTTTCCACGCAGAAACGAGTCACCTGATTGACCGTCAAGAACATAACAGACGGTCTATAGTGCACCGTCAATTTCCTGCTTAGCTAATCTACCACAAACCCACACAGTGAGTAACACGTGCGCCTCTGATTGAAAAAAATTACCAAAAATGACGCAAATCGACTAGAGGTTTTTAGTCTAGTTGTGACTGTACGTGGACATTACCGTGAGCTGGACAGATACTGAACTGTACTATACACCTACTGTGCTCACATAATAACATTAGTTAGTCAATTATGTTAATTAATTTAATTACCTGCCAAAGCATACTTTACACAGTGATGGACTCATGCCGGCAGGATGCAAGAACAAACGCGAAGAGCATGAACGCCGGACGGACGAGACTGCTGCTTGCAAAAACGAATTCCTGATCAACTAGGTTTCCCGGGATTTAAACTTGCAAGCCTCACCGTTCTTGTAGCTGAGCTACATGGTAGATCATTGCAGATCGTTTTAGTGCACTGAGCTTGCATCTAACTGTGTGATTGCCGGTTACGCTGATCGTTTGGAATTCAGTACGCTAGCACCGTAGGCGGTGATCAAGGACTGTGCCTGCAAAAACAGCTGCGTACACAATCAGAGTTTGACACGCCTCACGTTTCTCGTGGTCGGCACATTGCCAACAATTTGAAGGGTTGGCATCAAGCCAGAACAGTCTATTGAATATATAACGATTACAGTTTACAGTTATTTATAGGTTATTTATATATTATTATTTATATATTATTATTATTTATATATTATTATTATTTATATATATTATTATTTATATATTATTATTTATATATTATTATTTATATATTATTATTTATATATTATTATTTATATATTATTATTTATATATTATTATTATTTATATATTATTATTATTTATATATATTATTATTTATATATTATTATTATTTATATATTATTATTTATATATTATTATTTATATATTATTATTATTTATATATTATTATTATTTATATATATTATTATTTATATATTATTATTTATATATTATTATTTATATATTATTATTTATACATTATTATTTATATATTATTATTTATACATTATTATTTATATATTATTATTTATATATTATTATTATTTATATATTATTATTATTTATATATATTATTATTTATATATTATTATTATTTATATATTATTATTATTTATATATATTATTATTTATATATTATTATTTATATATTATTATTTATATATTATTATTTATACATTATTATTTATATATTATTATTTATATATTATTATTTATATATATATTATTATTATTTATATATTATTATTTATATATTATTATTATTTATATATTATTATTTGTATATTATTATTTATATATTATTATTATTTATATATTATTATTATTTATATATTATTATTTATATATTATTATTTATATATTATTATTTATATATTATTATTTATACATTATTATTTATATATTATTATTTATATATTATTATTTATATATTATTATTTATATATTATTATTATTTATATATTATTATTATTTATATATTATTATTTATATATTATTATTTATATATTATTATTTATACATTATTATTTATATGTTATTATTTATATATTATTATTTATATATTATTATTTATATATTATTATTATTTATATATTATTATTATTTATATATTATTATTTATATATTATTATTTATATATTATTATTATTTATATATTATTATTATTTATATATTATTATTTATATATTATTATTTATATATTATTATTATTTATATATTATTATTATTTATATATATTATTATTTATATATTATTATTTATATATTATTATTTATATATTATTATTTATACATTATTATTTATATATTATTATTTATATATTATTATTATTTATATATTATTATTATTTATATATATTATTATTTATATATTATTATTTATATATTATTATTTATATATTATTATTTATATGTTATTATTATTTATATATTATTATTATTTATATATTATTATTATTTATATATTATTATTTATATATTATTATTTGTATATTATTATGTTGTGCTCAACCAGATCAGTCTGGTTTGTAAAGTCTATTACAAGTACTGGAAGCAATCTCTGCTTCAGAAGTACTTAGACCATCACGGCTGTCTAGAAAGAAGACATGACTTTACGAAGGATCTAAGTAGATCTCAGAAGCACTGTTTTCTGTAAGTGCTGCAGGTTGTGATGACCTGGAATAATGTCCAGCCACCGTGCAATACCTGCGTGCACTGTGCCCAAAGCTCCCAAGACCACCGGAACCACCAGTGTTCGACAATGCCACATGCGGCTTATCTCCACTCGCAAGTCGCTGTACTTCGCCAACTTCTCAGCATGTTTCTTGCCAATGTTGCCATCAGCAGGACAGCTGATATCAATAAGAAGACAAGTGTTTGTCTTCTTATTTCTGAGACAGATGTCTGGACGATTGGCTTTGATCTTCCTGGCAGTGGGGATGGTGGTATCCCACATCATACTAATGTCATCCGTCTCCACAAGCCTATCAGGATGATGCCGGTACCATCTGCTCTCCACTGGAACCCCAAAATGGCGACAAACATCCCAGTGAATGATGGATGCCACCTGATTGTGTCGATCAGTGTAGTCCGTCGGTGCCAAAGCACTACAGCCTGCCACAATGTGGTCGACTGTCTCCAGGCCTACACTGCACATGCGGCAAGTAGGACTGACATATCACGATGTAGAATCTTGCACTCATAGTACCGAGTCCGAAGAGCTTGGTCTTGAGCAGCAACAACCAGTCCCTCAGTTGCAGCAGGAAGATTCGCTGCCTTTAGCCATCCGTAGGTCTCTTTCATGTCCACAGGCGGTTGCTCAGTGAGACGACGATACTGCCCGTGCATAGGCTTCCCGCTCCAGGACCGAACACGAAGAGAACTGCAACACGTACGGTAATGTCTCGCATCTGTTTCAGGCGCTTGCTCGAAGCCACCTTCAACCAAGATGGATGCATTCCTGTGTAAGTTCTGCGACTTGTCGTCCAAAGCAAGACTCCTCCGCAGCTGTGCAGTAAACCGACAAGCCATGCGCTTGATCGAGTGTGAAGATTTTCCAGAGTCACACTCCCGTATCATCTGCATGAAAGGATCAGAACTGTCAGCAAGGTAACAGTTCAGCCTCACAATACAAGATTGATATGTCGACTCAATCTGTTGTAACCCCCTACCCCCATCACTGCAAGGAGCGTACAGTCGGTCAACGTCTGCAGCAGGATGGTGGACACCGTGCATAGAGAGGAGCTTTCTGGTCCGTCGATCGAGCTGCTGCAGGTCCGTGCACCCCCAATGAATGACGCCAAAACCGTAAGTGAGAACCGGTAGTGCAAACCCATTGATGGCTAGAATCTTGTTCCGACCATACAACTCAGTCCGGAGAACCACCTTCACTCTGCGCAAGTACTCACGACGGAGTCTCTCCCGCATCATGCCTTGCTGAATACCGTTACTCTCATCTACACCCAAGTACTTGTAGACTTGACCCGGTTCCAGACAGTTGATGGTGTCCGTTTTTCCTACCGTCACTTCAGAGTCGTGTCCAGATAGCCTGCCGTTGACAAAGTGTGCAACAGCACATTTGTCCAGACCAAACTTCATCTGGATGTCATCAGAGAAGGTACGAACCGTGTGCAACAACCCGTCCAACTGATCAGAGTTTCTGCCATACAGCTTCAGATCATCCATGTAAAGTAGATGACTGATAAGCTGACGTTTGGCAGTCTCACCATGCCCAGTGGTCATCCGGTAGCCGTAACCGGTTCTGTTCAGCTCCTTGCTCAGAGGATTGAGAGCCATACAGAAGAAGTGGAGAAAGTGAGTCACCTTGGAAAATACCCCTCCTGATCTGCATAAGCCTTGTCTTGATAGTACTATTCCCGCAAGAAAGCACCATCGATGTCCTCCAACTCTTCATCACACGTGACAGGAACCCGCACAAGACTGGACTGATCTTATGCAGCTGAAGGCATTGGAGCAGCCAACTGTGTGGCACGCTGTCATAGGCTTTCTGGTAGTCCACCCAAGCCATGCTCAAGCTCTTGTGCCTGGTCCTACAGTCTTCGGTAAGCAGCTTGTTGATCAACAGCTGATTCTTTGCACCAAAAGATCCCTGTCGACAACCCTTCTGCTCCGGAGCCATGAGGTTTCTCTCATCCAAATGCCCTGCAATCCTCTGCCTGATGACTGAGGTGAGGGTCTTATAGAAAACAGACAGACACGTGATAGGCCGGTAATTTTTGGCCTGGTCAGTCTTGTCATTCTTAGGAATCAGAGCAGTTATTGCTTGAGACAACCAGTCGGGTACAGAGTTATATATTATTATTATTATTTATATATTATTATTATTTATATATTATTATTATTTATATATTATTATTATTTATATATTATTATTATTATTTATATATTATTATTTATATATTATTATTATTTATATATTATTATTACTTATATATTATTATTATTTATATATTATTATTATTATTTATATATTATTATTTATATATTATTATTATTTATATATTATTATTATTTATATATATTATTATTTATATATTATTATTTATATATTATTATTTATATATTATTATTTATAGATTATTATTTATATATTATTATTTATACATTATTATTTATATATTATTATTTATATATTATTATTATTTATATATTATTATTATTTATATATATTATTATTTATATATTATTATTATTTATATATTATTATTATTTATATATATTATTATTTATATATTATTATTTATATATTATTATTTATATATTATTATTTATACATTATTATTTATATATTATTATTTATATATTATTATTTATATATATATTATTATTATTTATATATTATTATTTATATATTATTATTATTTATATATTATTATTTGTATATTATTATTTATATATTATTATTATTTATATATTATTATTATTTATATATTATTATTTATATATTATTATTTATATATTATTATTTATATATTATTATTATTTATATATTATTATTATTTACATATTATTATTATTTATATATTATTATTATTTATATATTATTATTATTATTTATATATTATTATTATTTATATATTATTATTATTTATATATTATTATTATTTATATATTATTATTATTTATATATTATTATTTATATATTATTATTTGTATATAATTATTTATATATTATTATTATTTATATATTATTATTATTTATATATTATTATTATTTATATTATTATTATCATTATTATTATTATATTTCCACAAGAAAAGTTGAAGTGTGCGTAGAATGTGTTGTTCTGGTATAGAACCGTCCCATCCACTATACACTACTCGAACAGCTGGATGTCTACTACAGTCTAGCTATAGACTCTAGAACGTCGATTCTGTTGCTGTTACTAATTGCTCACCAAAAAATTAATTAAATCATGCTCAATTAGTATTCTACTGATAAATTGTATGTTCTACTCTAATAGTTTAGTGATGCATGCGAGAACAATACGTACATATACTTTAAGACAAAAAGAAAAAAAGAACAATTTTGTGGCATGGAGCATAATGGTAACTCGTATCAATCAGGATGCGATCCAACCAAGCTGTCATTCAATTGGGTACGTATACAGGAATGGATGAAACATGCGCAGATTGTGATGGATGCAGCACAGAGAAACTTGGCTGTGTTTCCTATGGTCTCCACAGGCCGGATGCAAGTCTGTGAAACTAGAAACGATCGGCTCACTTCGAGACAAATTCGAGCACTTTGCATTTGCTATAGTCACTTGTTGGCTGGAAGATCCATCGGATTGGGCATTCCCAGTGAGATATGCTCGTGTTCATAAACGAGACACGTGGTCTATTACATTAACCGACTGAAACAGTTCCACCCATTAGAGTAATGGAGTATCAAGCACACGGTCACAATTGGTGACACCGTAGGAGCTAGGGCTGTGGTCGTTCATCCATATAACCAAACAGACACTCAAATTCATCTAAATGGCACATATTACAACCCAGTGTCACAGACAATGATGGATGATCTAACTAGCGAAGCTCAAACGAGTTACATACTGCTAAAGAAGAAAGTAGATTAGTGATGCAGGATACATGCTATAAAGATCTTTGTCATTATTAATTAAGCACTAGAGTTCATATAGTCTACACAATGTGGTTCAATCACGTTTCACACATTTTAAATCCGCTATCCCAGAAAATTGTGTTCCAATTTCAAAGCATTGCACTAAAATTCATTTATCGATCAGACTCATCAGAGTATGGGCTGTCAATGCAACTCCCTTCTACACCTTCCAGTTTATCCAATAAGAAATAAGATAAACAAGGTGGCTATTAAGATCCAGAAAAGCACGCGTTTTCCTTCTCCAAAACTTGAAATCGATCCATTTTTATTAGGACATTCTATTTGTAAACAGAAAATTTCATTATTCAGATTTGATAACCACACTGTGGTACGTTGATTGTCGTACCTGTAGTGCAATGGTTGTCCAATTCAATGTCTAGAATGCAGCAACACTCTAGATCAATCAAAACATAGATTTGCATCACACAATATGATATCAGTGTCTGAATGAAATCCTTTACTTTCCGTTTCAATAGTAAGATTAGCCATCGCTTCATCTCTCTCGTTCCTTACAATAATGGACCATCCACCAGCAAAGGACATATTAGATGTTGGAAGTAGTTTAAATAGCCGTCCTGTGTGGTTGTAAGACCACGAGGACATAGGAACAGATTTGTCGTTCAAGAGAACCTCCATATCTGGAAGTATACCGTCAAAGTTTTCCACACGTAAAGGTAAATCGACTTGTCTCCCTTCACATATTGTATAAGATGTCTCATTTAGATGAATTCTAGGAACCAGACGTTCTGTATGCACAAATAACAAAACGATTTGATACATTAATATAGGGAACTAGCTGCACCACAACACACACACACACACACACACACACACACACACACACACACACCACACACACACACACACACACACACACACACACACACACACACACACACACACCACACACACACACCACACACACACACACACACACACACACACACACACACACACACACACACACACACACACACACACACACACACACACACTGACACAGACACACAGACACACAGACACACAGACACAGACACAGACACAGACACAGACACAGACACAGACACACACAGACACACACACACACACACACACACACACACACACACACACACACACACACACCACACACACACACACACACACCACACAGACACAGACACAGACACAGACACAGACACACACACCACACAGACACAGACACACACACCACACAGACACAGACACAGACACAGACACAGACACAGACACATACACATACAGACACAGACACAGACACACAGACACAGACACAGACACACACAGACACAGACACAGACACAGACACACAGACACAGACACAGACACACAGACACACACAGACACACACACACACACACACACACACACACACACGGCAAATGGAAAATGGCAAAAAACACACACGCACACAAATGGAAAATGGCAAGAATTTTGCCATTTTGCCATTTGCTGTGTGTGTGTGTGTGTGTGTGTGTGTGTGTGTGTGTGTGTGTGTGTGTGTGGTGTGTGCGTGTGTGTATGTGTGTGTATGTGTGTGTACTGCCCTGCAAGAAAACTGCACCACACACACACACACACACACACACACACACACACACACACACACACACACACACACACACACACACACACACACACACACACACACACACACACACACACACACACAGACGTCCACACTTCTTTTATAAATATTGCAAAAAGTCTCACCTTTTACACGAATCATAAATTCATGTACTTTAGTTGTGTTCCCAATCGAACACTTGATTCGGCTGAAGTCATAAACTTTTGTTACATTCAGTATGAATAGACGTCTTCTAGTCTCATCCAACTCAAAAGCATCATTATCCTCATCGATCAACTTATCATTATAATACCAGACATATGACAGTTGCCCGATCGTCGTGTTGAGATTGTCAAGAGGACACTCCAATATACCATTATGGCCTTCATGCACCATAAGCTCTGAAACCTCTTCAGCCAGCACTGCCGTGGCTATCAAAGAGACCAAAGCGTTCATAGAACAACCAAACCAAAAATTAGTATACAGAATTGATATGCTAATACAACACCAGACCATATCTGAACCCACTGAGGCCCTATATATATCCCACACAACATTCACTATATGTAATACATTTGCTGATACACAGCAGCAATGCAAAGCTATGTTGACTACTGCTTGATAAACCTGCATTACAGTTTTGAACAACTAAATGCTCTTTGTTCATTGAGAATCTAGATAAAGATAACCACACACAACATTCAGATCTCCACATGATCTGATGCTAGATGAAGCCTCACTGACATGTAGACATCACGATCATTACCAATGGCCATCACGTGTTCCATACACATGTGATCATGACACACACATACCATTCACATGACATGGCCTTGTAATGTACAATAAAAATAATCAATAAGCAACAATGTACACAGCTATACTGGCAGTGTGCATGCACGACGACTGACGAACAAAGTTGTTCAATCAACAACTCTTGTCATGAACTCAAAATGTGCCAACTGCTACTCTTTGAAAACGCACTAAGTGCACAATGAAACCACATGGTTTCAAAATTGTATTATTGCTACTTGAAGCGCTAGCCAACCATCCGGCCCTCGTGTGACATCAAGTAAGAAGCACAACAAAGATACAACTATAGATCTGTATTTGAATAACCTACTGGGACCCCTTTCTATGACACGACCAACATATTCACTATGTAATTAACAAACTGCATATGAGATATGTAGCAATGCAAACAATGCTAAAAATTGCTTCAAATTGCAATACATTGATATCAACAGTATCGATCACCACAATTTAAAAAAATTACGAATACTCTTTGTCTGTTGAGTAATCACATACAATCTTCAGCCAATCATACAACCAACAGTCTGCAACTTGATCAAGCCTTACTGGCGTGTCCATCAATGTCATTTATCAAACTGTCACACGTGTATACACATCACAAAACACTGACGGCGATTTCTACTTACTGAGCACAACAGAGAGAGCCCCAACATAAACGAAACCAACTGTACACCTCATGACAGAGTTATTCACGCACTGCAATATACTGAGGACAAACAACTCGTGGCATAAAATAGCTGTGCGCAAGCTCGACTCTTATGCCACGTGTATATAGTAGAGATCTTGTTCCCGTATGCAACACTCGATAGAATTGAGCGTCATATGAGACTGAGCACAATTATCATGAGAGAGTCTGGTATCAAACTAGTATAAATAATTATATAGAATGTTATAGAAATATATGAAATCAGAAAACACACATAACATAACTTATTGAACAGCTTTGACAATTAGTGTATACAACAGTTATGATATCAATATCATTAGTAAACATGCCAAAGGTAAGAAGCAAGTCAAATTTTCAATTGTTAACTTAATTGAACAAACTAGACATTTGAAAGCAATCTCAACATGTACTGTATCATATGTGCAAATACTCAATAATATAGATAAATTTTTGTTTACTTGAGAAAATATTATTAAATTAAATCTATTATATTAGCTTTGCAACAGATCGTTCAACACAAGCTATCAGAACACACAAAGATCTGAAACCTGCTGTGAATAGTAAAATAACACAATGCCGTTTAAAATCACTGCAATGTAGCAACCATTCAATTCTAAAAAAATATTTCTTTGTCTACACAATCCTTATCTTATTGGCCCCATGTCTGTAAGGTAATCGAGGAATTTGTGCTTGCTTGGACACACTTGGCAAGATAGACTGCTGATTTGCAAAGATGCAAATGTATTACTTTGCAAACGTGTTACTTTGCAAACGTGTTACTTGACAAAGATGCAAATGTGTTACTTCAGTACCACAGTACTTCATCATCGCAAATTTGTACTCGGTGTGCCAGCCAGCGAGCACGGTACCGGTTTGTACCCGCCCACTTAGCGGTACCAGGTGTAGGATTGCTGTTATGCACGTGATTAGCTCACACAATAGTGAACATCTTTCCACGCAGAAACGAGTCACCTGATTGACCGTCAAGAACACAACAGACAGTCTATAGTGCACCGTCAATTTCCTGCTTAGCTAATCTACCACAAACCCACACAGTGAGTAACACGTGCGCCTCTGATCGAAAAAATTACCAAAAATGACGCAAATCGACTAGAGGTTTTAGTCTAGTTGTGACTGTACGTGGAAATTACCGTGAGCTGGACAGATACTGAACTGTACTGTACTGTACACCTACTGTGCTCACATAATAACATTAGTTAGTCAATTATGTTAATTAATTACCTGCCAAAGCATCCTTTACTCGGTGGTGATGTGACTCATGCTCGCCAGGATGCAAGCACAAACGCGAAGAGCATGAACGCCGGATGGACGAGACTGCTGCTTGCAAAAACGAATTCCTGATCAACTAGGTTTCTCGGGATTTATACTTGCAAGCCTCACCGTTCTTGTAGCTGAGCTACAGTGCAGGTCATTGCAGATCGTTTTTGGTACACTGAGCTTGCATCTAACTGTGTGATTGCCGGTTACGCTGATCGTTTGGAATTCAGTACGCTAGTACTGTACCGTACGCAGCGATATAAAACTGTGCACGCAGCTGTATCAGCTGCATGCGCAAACAGAATTTGACACG
The DNA here is from genome assembly GCF_963422355.1 of Corticium candelabrum. Lineage (NCBI taxonomy): Eukaryota > Metazoa > Porifera > Homoscleromorpha > Homosclerophorida > Plakinidae > Corticium > Corticium candelabrum. Next base: position 8,126,950 of record NC_085087.1, on the reverse strand, counting down.
GATAGAGTCCCTAGTCGTCGGCACATTGCCAACAACTTGAAGGGTTGGCGTCGAGCCAGAAAGGACCGTATGTCTAGCGAATACGTGACCGTTTACAGTTTACAGTTATTTATAGGTGCAAACAGAATATATTATTACTAGATTTCCGCAAGAAGAGTTGAAGAGTGCGCAGAATGTGTTGCTCTGGTACAGGACCGTCTCATCCACTAGACACTACTCGAACAGATGTCTACTACAGTCTAGACTCTGAAATGTTGATTCTGTGCTGTTACTAATTCTTCACCAAACAATTAAATCATGCTCAATTAATTAATACTCTACTGATAAATTTGCATGTTCTACTCTCGTGGTGCATGCGAGAACAAATATATACGTACATATACTTAGAGGCAAAAAGAAAAAAAAGGAAAAATTTGTGGCACGGATCAGAATGGTAACTGTAACTTGTATCAATCAGGATGCGATCCAACCAAGCTGTTATTCAATTGGGTACCTACACAGGAATGGATTGAACTTGAAATCGATCCATTTTTATTACGACATTCTATTTGTAAACAGAAACTTTCATTATTCAGATTTGATAATCACACTGTGGTACGTTGATTGTCGTACCTGTAGTGCAATGGTTGTCCAATTCAATGTCTAGAATGCAGCAACACTAGTACTCTAGATCAAACATAGATTTAAATCACACAATATGATATCAGTGTCTGAATGAAATCCTTTACTTTCCGTTTCAATAGTAAGATCAGCCATCGCTTCATCTCTCTCGTTCCTTACAATAATGGACCATTCACCAGCAAAGGACATATTAGATGTTGGAAGTAGTTAAATAGCCGTTCTGTGTGGTTGTAAGACCACAAGGACATAGGAACAGATTTGTTGTTCAAGAGCACCTCTATATCTCGAAGTTTATCGTCAAAGTTGTCCACCCATAAAGGTAAATCAACTTGTCTCCCTTCACATACTGTATAAGATGTCTCATTTAGATGAATCGTAGAAACCAGACGTTCTACATGCACAAATAACAACACAATTTGATATATTAATTTAGTCTAATTGTGTGTGTGTGTGTGTGTGTGTGTGTGTGTGTGTGTGTGTGTGTGTGTGTGTGTGTGTGTGTGTGTGTGTGTGTGTGTGTGTGTGTGTGTGTGTGTGTGTGTGTGTGTGTGTGTGTGTGTGTGTACTGCCCTGCAAGGAAACTGCACCACACACACACACACACACACACACACACACACACACACACACACACACACGTCCACACACACACGTCCACACTTCACTTTATAAATACTGCAAAAAGTCTCACCTTTTACACGAATCACAAATTCATGTACTTTAGTTGTGTTCCCAATCAAACACTTGAATTGGCTGAAATCATATAATTTTGTTACATTCTGTATGACTAGACGGCCTCCAGTCTCATCCAACTCAAAAGCATCATTATCCTCATCGATCAACTCATCATTACAATACCAGACAAATGACAGTTGCCCGATCGTCGTGTTGAGATTGTCACGAGGACACTCCAATATACCATTATGGCCTTCATGCAACATAAGCTCAGAAACCTCTTCAGCCAGCACTGCCGTGGCTATCAAAGAGACTAAAGCGTTCATAGAACAACCAAACCAAAAATTAGTATACAGAATTGATATACTAATACAACACCAGACAATATCTGAACCCACTGAGGCCCTATGTATATCCCACACAACATTCACTATATGTAATACATTTGCTGATACAAAGTAGCAATGCAAAGCTATGTTGACTACTGCTTGATAAACCTGCGTTACAGTTTTGAACAACTAAATGCTCTTTGTTCATTGAGAATCTAGATAAAGATAACCACACACAACATTCAGATCACCACATGATCTGATGCTAGATGAAGCCTCACTGACATGTAGACATCACGATCATTACCAATGGCCATCACGTGTTCCATACACATATGATCATGACACATACATACCATTCACATGACATGGCCTTGTAATGTACAATAAAAATAATCAATAAGCAACAATGTACACAGCTATACTGGCAGTGTGCATGCACGACGACTGACGAACAAAGTTGTTCAATCAACAACTCTTGTCATGAACTCAAAACGTGCCAACTGCTACTCTTTGAAAACGCACTAAGTGCACAATGAAACCACATGGTTTCAAAATTGTATTATTGCTACTTGAAGCGCTAGCCAACCATCCGGCCCTCGTGTGACATCAAGTAAGAAGCACAACAAAGATACAACTATAGATCTGTATTTGAATAACCTACTGGGACCCCTTTCTATGACACGACCAACATATTCACTATGTAATTAACAAACTGCATATGAGATATGTAGCAATGCAAACAATGCTAAAAATTGCTTCAAATTGCAATACATTGATATCAACAGTATCGATCACCACAATTTAAAAAAATTACTAATACTCTTTGACTGTTGAGCAATCACATACAATCTTCAGCCAATCATACAACCAACAGTATGCAACTTGATCAAGCCTTACTGACGTGCCCATCAATGTTATTTATCAAACTGTCACACGTGTATACACATCACAACACACTGACGACGATTTCTACTTACTGAGCACAACAGAGAGAGCCCCAACACAAACGAAACCAACTGTACACCTCATGACAGAGTTATTCACGCACTGCAATATACTGAGGACACACACCTTGTGGCATAAATTAGCTGTGCGCAAGCTCGACCCTTATGCTACGTGTATATAGTAGAGGTCTTGTTCCCGTATGCAACACCCGATAGAATTGAGCGTCATATGAGACTGGGCACAATTAACATGAGAGAGTCTGGTATCAAACTAGTATAAATAATTATATAGAATGTTATAGAAATATATGAAATCAGAAAACACACATAACATAACTTATTGAACAGCTTTGACAATTAGTGTATACAACAGTCATGATATCAATATCATTAGTAAACATGCCAAAAATAAGAAGCAAGTCAAATTTTCAATTGTTAACTTAATTGAACAAACTAGACATTTGAAAGCAATCTCAACATGTACTGTATCATATGTGCAAATACTCAATAATATAGATAAATTTTTGTTTACTTGAGAAAATATTATTAAATTAAATCCATTATATTAGCTTTGCAACAGATCGTTCAACACAAGCTATCAGAACACACAAAGATCTGAAACCTGCTGTGAATAGTAAAATAACACAATGCCGTTTAGAATCACTGCAATGTAGCAACCATTCAATTCTAAAAAAATATTTCTTTGTCTACACAATCCTTATCTTATTGGCCCCATGTCTGTAAGGTAATCGAGGAATTTGTGCTTGCTTGGACACACTTGGCAAGATAGACTGCTGATTTGCAAAGATGCAAATGTATTACTTTGCAAACGTGTTACTTTGCAAACGTGTTACTTGACAAAGATGCAAATGTGTTACTTCAGTACCACAGTACTTCATCATCGCAAATTTGTACTCGGTGTGCCAGCCAGCGAGCACGGTACCGGTTTGTACACGCCCACTTAGCGGTACCAGGTGTAGGATTGCTGTTATGCACGTGATTAGCTCACACAATAGTGAACATCTTTCCACGCAGAAACGAGTCACCTGATTGACCGTCAAGAACACAACAGACAGTCTATAGTGCACCGTCAATTTCCTGCTTAGCTAATCTACCACAAACCCACACAGTGAGTGACACGTGCGCCTATGATCGAAAAAAATTACCAAAAATGACGCAAATCGACTAGAGGTTTTTAGTCTAGTTGTGACTGTACGCGGACATTACCGTGAGCTGGACAGATACTGAACTGCACTGTTCTGTACACCTACTGTGCTCACATAATAACATTAGTTAGTCAATTATGTTAATTCATTACCTGCCAAAAGCATACTTTACCGCCCGCCAGGATGCAAGCACAAACGCGAAGAGCATGAACGCCGGATGGACGAGACTGCTGCTTGCAAAAACGAATTCCTGATCAACTAGGTTTCTCGGGATTTATACTTGCAAGCCTCACCGTTCTTGTAGCTGAGCTACATGGCAGGTCATTGCAGATCGTTTTACTGCACTGAGCTTGCATCTAACTGTGTGATTGCCGGTTACGCTGATCGTTTGCATTTCAGTACGCTAGTACCGTACGCGGTGATAGAACTGTGCTGCCTAGCTAGCTAGACAAACAGAATTTGACACGCCTCGCGTTTCTAGTGGTCGGCACATTGCCAACAATTTGAAGGGTTGGCGTCAAGCCAGAACGATCTATTGAATATGTAACGGTTACAGTTTACAGTTATTTATAGGTGCGAAATAAAATATATTATTATTATATATATTATTATTATTTATATATTATTATTATTTATATATTATTATTATTATATTATTATTATTATTATATATTATTATTATTATTATTATTATTATTATTTATATATTATTATTATTATTATTATATATTATTATTATTTATATATTATTATTATTATATTTCCACAAGAAAAGTTGAAGTGTGCGTAGAATGTGTTGTTCTGCTACAGAACCGTCCCATCCACTATACACTACTCGAACAGCTGGATGTCTACTACAGTCTAGCTATAGACTCTAGAACGTCGATTCTGTTGCTGTTACTAATTGCTCACCAAAAATTAAATAAATCATGCTCGATTAGTATTCTACTGATAAATTGTATGTTCTACTCTAATAGTTTAGTGATGCATGCGAGAACAATACGTACATACAGTGGCGTAACTAGGCATGAGGCAGCCGAGGCAGTTGCCTCGGTAAATAAAATGGGTGTGGCGTTATAAAATTTTGCTAGATGTATCAGTTAGTAGATAACAGGAAAGATCGGGCATTCTGCACGCGGTTACCGAACAGAAGAAGTCCTCTTTCACCACTGTTCTCGCACTTACCTTGCGCACGTTCACGGCACGTGAAGCATTTGCCACACACGTGACTGAGAAACCTACTAGAGTAGAGGTTAATTAAATAATTTATATAAACTTGCCTCGGTAAAATTTTAATGCTAGTTACGCCCTTGTCATATACGTAAAGACAAAAAGAAAAAAAAACAATTTTGTGGCATGGAGCATAATGGTAACTC
>NC_085087.1:8061836-8116836 GCF_963422355.1 Corticium candelabrum | reverse complement strand
TATGTCCCTAGCTAAATATTTAGGAACTCTATGATAAAGCGTGGATACAGACTGTCTGTCAGACAGTGCCACAAGCTGTTATGCCTATGACCATAATCTAATATCTCAGAATATGTTGAAATTTTGATCGACTCGTATTGGCACCCAAATAAGGCAACACATAAAGGACGTTTGCTATGATCGTCTTACCAGGCACGATTCCAAAACAGGCAACAAATTCAAAATTACAAGTAATAACTAATTGATAAAAATATCATCTGGTTAAGTAGACCTATAGGCACCTTAGTGATAACACACGTAGACAGTGACGTCCAACTGCATGCACAGTGTACTTGCATGTACACTACTTGCAGACATCTGCTCCTATAGCTATGTGAACCATCATGCATGATGCCAATATCCTAGCTACTACACACGTAACTGATTTCCAGATTTTTTCTCGCAAAACTGAGTTAATAATGACAAGCTCAAGTCTAATACATTAGACCAGACGAAAGCAATGTGACTATATCATAACATTTTATTTATCTAAAACCAATGTTGGATTTCTCTCATATAATACTTATAGCTATGAGCTCAGTTAAGACCATGCATGCACAAGAAAATTAACTGTACACTGCAAACCTTAAAGAGAAGAGACAATTGACCAACACATGCACAATATGACAATGTCATGTGCACCAAGCCATGCATTGCATGGCATGTCAGTACATGCTTCAATCATCATATGCATGCGGTAGTCTTTACTGAAAATTAAAGGCAAAAAGCAAAACTTGGTTACTTTAAGATGGGTAAGTCAGTTGAATGGTACGGCAATGATATCAGTCTACTAGTAGAGTAACATGTAGGTGCTTGGTATAGATAGATACCTCGATACCGTACGTACTTGGAAAGTTGCGGTATACGTAATGCAGCTGGCCTTCTGCTCTCAGCTGCTATAAACGTCGTGTAGACTGCTACGATTGTGAGACAAATCACGTCACTATACGGTGCGGACAACGTGAAGAGCGTCTATCTGCTTACTGAGTCTCAACTCATATGCAGCTGCAGCTCAAGAGCTTATTCAGTCTACTTGCATTGTGTCGGTTTGCAGAGATGCAGCCTGTAAAACGAGCCGATCGAGTCACCATTGACACAGAAACACTGGTATTGTGTCAGGTGTCGAAGTGCCCGGATAAGTGATACCGTGGAGGGTGTCAGACACGTACATTCACGGTGTCGTGCACAGTACACGTTAAAGCAATACACCAAAGATCAAGTGATACTGGAGATCTGCTAACACAAAATTATACAAGCTAACTGTAATATCATTAATACAATAGTCTACTCTATAGTAACTCTCTAGTCTAACATATAGATACCAGACTGTCTGCCTCATTCATCAAGTAGCAGAGAAGTAGCAACAGATACATAGACACATCAACACTCATTGCAGTCACTGCATTGCATTCTAGGCACAAGACAACAATAATTTACTAAAGCTGTGAAACTTATATTTATAAATGCATGCATATGATATCACGTGACCTGTGACATTCACTGTGAAGTTTGCAGATGCAATGCCATGACCGTTGCTCACGTGAACACTCCACTCCCCAGAATACGACGCATTCAGAGATCTAATCACTAGAGACTGTCGCGTTGCGTTGTACGCGTACATTGCATGCTCGACGTACGCGCTCTCAAACATCAGAAACAAAAGCAAACGAGTGACGTGTCTCACACGGACACCAACACACAGATCCTTCCCCTCGCATCCACGGTAATAAGTCTCATTCAAGGTAACCTCGGGAGGAAGAAATTCTAGACAAGAAGAAACGTTTGTGTAGCCATACACGTTCAACTGCCTTAGATTGCTGCGTATTACTCATAACGATGATACCGACGGAGTTTCCGGTCGCGTTCCCGACGCTACAACTGTAGTTGCCCGTGTCGTTGATTTGAGCTGGAACGAGTATGAGTTTTCTGACGTCGGGCAGACGGTCGAGAAACCTCGTCGCCTCGCCTCGCTCGATCAGGTGCCCGTCTCGGTGCCACCGCGTCGGTACCCCAACCGGCACGTCGGGACAGTGACACGAAAGAAAGAGATTTCTGCCCTCCACGTGCCTCGTTGCGGCGGCATCGATGGTCGTATGAAGACACGACGTGCACGGGTCTAACAGAAATTCGTAGGATCGATAAATTAACGCAATCACGTTCGGAATGTGAGATATGAAGGCGATACATGGGGTATGGAGGGTAACTCCCGCATTGGTTTTTGCATGCAACATATTCTTGCTCTGTGATTGCTAGCTAGAGGGGCAAGAGGGCAGCAGCACTCTAGATAGAAGAGGGACCGCGCAATACGAATGCTAACCGGCTCAATATTGAAGACATAGAAACAACTGAACGACTTGCACGTGTATCTATAATCTAGAGTCTACAGACGTGACTTACTCGAGAGTGTGATGACGGAGAGGAGGCCTAGGTAGAGAGACCATTGTTGCACCATGTTGCTGCGAGACAGCGCGGTATTGCGTAAGGTAAACTCCCTGCGCGTGCTTTGCAGCCATGCAGTCGTCTGCGCAGCACGTGGTAAATATATGGAGTCCCCAGATAAAGTTGTAACTTGCGTAGCAACAAGACGATAACCCAACAAGGCAGCTGTTGTCGACAACTAGATTACCTTCAGGTAGAAGACAAGTTTAGGTTAATTGGAAACGTTTCTGTTATGTGTTTGTATGCACCTAAGACTATGTATTAATTAGACTCTAGCTGCCAGTCGGAATTCTCAAAAACGTGTGCAGGCAGGTGTACGTGCTGTTCAACCATTTGATTAACCACTTCAAAGTCAAGAGCTGGTCAAATACGTCAACTGGGACCCGGATATTAACTTGTATGTTTTTATTTAATTAATAAAAATTGTGTGTTAATTGTATGTAAATAGTGTGTGTGTGTGTGTGTGTGTGTGTGTGTGTGTGTGTGTGTGTGTGTGTGTGTGTGTGTGGAGAAAGACAGATTACACAGAACTATTTGAGTTATTAAATAGAAAACGTGCTCACGCAGACTGATAATGTGATATATAGAATCTATAAATATAGCACTTAATTACATGCATGCAATGCCCATGCCTACTGTCACACTAGCCAAGCCTCACCTTCATCACTCTGTATATATACACAGTACGTATAGCTGCTGTACTCACAGCACAAGTATTGTCAATCAATAATGATAATGAATTGATTAGCATAGAAATCCATCTAATGAAATAGAGACAAATGAATTAATAATTTCAGCACCTTTAAAATCAATTGGTGCAATATATACCAGAAGAGCTGAAGTGGCTGCCAATTGCAAAACTTTTTTTCCTGGTATAGAACAGCTTATATAGAGTTGTGTTCAAATTTCTTTTTAGTTCACAATGTTGTCATCGCTAGACAATCTGTGCTAATTGTGCGTGCATGCATGTTGTGATGAGTGCTAGCTCTGCTGCAGTCTCTGTAGACATCAGCCTGCTCAAAGTCTATTTTTCGAATAACAACAGTGTGCAACTTTCATACACAAAGTTCATGTACAACACAGCAGTAACAGACAAAATCGTATAATTTCCAATCTACTTGACTGCATAAATACAACAAATTTAGAAACACAAATGATCATATTCTACGTATACTAGTGTCATCAACTCAACGCAAAAAAGCATGAAAGTATAACAAATCTATTTACTAAGGCATTCGGGCTACCTGCAGAATATATGATGGGGTTCAAGCTTAACGGCCGGCTAGCTGTGACCTTCATTTTCTACCTTAGCTGCAGAAATGTTGTGGCTTACTGGCTATAGAATATGTAGAGCAGGCATTCTAGTGAGTTCTAGCTATGACTGCATGCAACCTTCCATCCACGAAAATCTTTCGATCCTTTGCATATGCTACACCTGGTGGTCAGAGAATTCAACAGTACTGGTACGTACATTGCAGTCAGATGTCTGACTATGAGAAATCCTTGAAAAACAACGATAATTAGTAACTAAAAACAAGTACCAATTGCATGCGCCTTACGAATCAGTCATGCTTGACGTGCCCCCTGTCGGTTTGACTGCACGAGTATGTTTCTCCTGACATCTAGACTTAGCATTCCGATCTGCATGCAACTGAAAGTGAAGAAGACACATAAATGCAAAAACAAATATGACTGCCACTGCTCCTATTCCTGACACCAAACCAATCTGCAGCAGAGACCACGAGCTTTCAACATTTTCTTGAAATAAAACGGTCGGAAACAAAGACGTGGTGGTTGTTTCCCTGGAGCAGCTCATAACAGTTTTGATGTCTTCATCCAAAACACAGCGCGAGTCTCCATTTTGTACTGCAGTGGGACAATGTCTAAGAAAAGTGAGATAACTACCATCGAGTTGAATATGTGGATGGCGTGGGCCTGTTTGAATGTAAGACGACAAGTTGTTGAGCAAGTGATTGGCATCAGGGCTGCAGACTGAACCATGCAACAAGAGAACACCACCAAACTGGGTGCCAGACATCATTTTGACGCTACTGATGGGAACATGGCATGAACACAGCCACGAAAACAATGCAGCAATGGCTTCAGACAGCATCATCTCATCCACCTGTATCCATACATACATATAACACACACACACACACACACACACACACACACACACACACACACACACACACACGCGCGCGCGCGCGCACACAAACAGACAGACACAGATACAGACAGACAGACAGACAGACAGATGAGAATAGACCAGACATAGTTGTGTATGACTCTGGGTGTAGCTATGACATTGATGTGGCTATGGCTCGTCCTTTCAGCAAAGACGCTTAAAGCAGGCAGCTTTAGAGAAAGGTTTTGTTGCAGCAAGAAGGGAGGAAAGGAAGATGATCAAATACGAAAAACAACAACTTGCTGGCAATACATCAAGCCTCAATTTCACTCCTCTGGTATTTGAACATTTTGGAACATGGGGATCAGAAGCTACCAACTATCTAAACAAACTAGCCAGAAGATCAAGGGACATTGAAGGCTATACAAATGAAGCTGACTCTAGAAGTTTTTTGGAGAAAAAATTCTCAATAATATTACAACGATGCAACGCTAGAGTCATCCTCCACAAGCTGACACGTGTCTTCCCTGGAGAAGAAGATGAGAACATACACAATAGAGACTATCAAAGTAGTTTGCATTAAACTAAAGCTGAACTCACTAGATTTCTTGTATTTAGTGTTAGAAATGTAACGTAGAGTTTGTGTTTCAATAAATGAGACAGACAGACAGACAGACACACACACAAACAGTAACACATAGACACAGCTGCATACTAAACTTTATGGCACATCTACCTGCAATGATCCTGAGCACAGTTCTTCCTCACTTTCCATTAACAATTGAAAATTGCGCTGTTTCTCAGGTGCCATAGTTAAAGAAGTTGCTGGTAGTTGAGTTGATGTGGCTAGGCCTGCAAACAAACATCAATACAACTTCTTGAGTTGCCACAGATAAGTCTGACGTACCTTCTGTTGTAGCAACGCGTGATTTGCTTGTAGAAACTTCTACTGGCATTGGTATAAACGACGTGCATGCACGATCACTGGGCTTGCTCAATCCATTTGTGTTGACTGACTGTACAACAAAGCAGATCGTGGTGCTACCACGATACTTTGGAAACGTAAAGTTGTGAGATAGTCTTGACGAGTCAAGCCAATACTCTTGCATACTGGCACAGTTACTTGGATAGTTTTTGCACATCTTCTTGTTCCAGTAGACAACACGATATGCAAGCATCTTCAAGTGTCCTGTATAGATGGGAGTCTTCCATGACAGATGCACTTTGAACACGGCATGTACACCAAGCAATCCTTGCAGAGTTGGAACGACATCTCTTGCTGGATCTGGTTTTCCTACCAAAATTAATATAATCACATGCTCTATGTATCCTGGTAGTGGATAAGAAGTTGCATTTAGATATGACTAGGTAGCAAAGTTAGGGTTATGTAGTTGTGACTGGTGTGTGTGTGTGTGTGTGTGTGTGTGTGTGTGTGTGTGTGTGTGTGTGTGTGTGTGTGTGTGTGTGTGTGTGTGTGTGTGTGTGTGTGTGTGTGTGTGTGTCTTTGTATTGCCCCTATAGTGGGAACTACGTCATGTATGATGTGAGAGAAATGAGATTATTATTATTATTATTAAATATAGGACTGAACGAGTTACTTACCAAACACAACAACTGAAACTGTGTCAGATAGGTAATGATACTTTTTAGACTCAAGCTCTTGTTGATATGTGCAATTATATATGCCGGAATCAAACCTTGTCACAACGTGTATAGTCAAAATTGCAATTGCACGTTTGGGGTCGTAGACAAATGACACTCTGTCTGTGGCTTGTATTAATGCTGATCCATTAAACCATTGAACTCTGTCAGGAGGTGGATAACCATTAGCTCTGCATCGTAGCTGCAGACTGTGTCCGGTTTCAGCTGCAGGTTTTAATGAAGAGGCAACAACACGTGTCATCGGGTCTACAAGATCATAATCATACAGCTGCAACGTTAACGTCACACAGACAGACAGACAGACAGACAGACAGACAGACAGACAGACAGACAGACAGACAGACAGACAGACAGACAGATAATTTATTCTCATACAGATCCTACTTGTACACATGCTAGGATTTTTTTAAATACAAATCAGTCCTTGCAAACAACAAAGTCATTAACTAATGGACTTGACCTTGAATGTCAAAATCAAATAATCTACCTAAATCACCATGATTAGGTGACAGTTTTAAAAAGTTTTCTAAGGATAACTTTGGCATTGCATCTTTGCAGAAATGTAGAAAATCTTTTTCTTCAATATGACATAAACATGGAAACATTAAAATTGGCTTCTGGATTTACTGACTGTTGTGACAAATGCTGCAAAAAATTCTCTGCCTTTGTGCCCCATCTCCCAAAATGTTCTATCACAAGAGGAACACATCTTGATACATATCCTCCTGGAACAAGCTCTTCTGAATATTTTTTAATTTTCTTTTCTTCTCTTGTCGCGGCAGCATGACCATTTTCCTTGCTAGCCCTCCTAATAATGTCCTGACTTCACGGATGAGCCAGGGACACATCAAGATCCAAATTTTGTCCAGTATTTGGATCAAACATTGTAATATCTGGATGGTCTTTAGTATTGATGTATTGATGTCTTGGTTCCGTTTGATGGGGAAGGTGAAGGTCGGACAGGCACTCACTCCACCCATTCAAGACTGAATTGTGAGACCACACAGGTCCACCCCATATTTACAGGTTAAAAGATGGTATCCGTACAGACAGACAGATACACACACACACACACACACACACACACACACACACACACACACACACACACACACACACACACACACACACACACACACACACACACACACTTGCACATACCAATGACCAGTAGCTCTGCATCTCGATATGCTAGCCGTAGAGACATAAACTGACAAACATAACTCCCACTGTCAGCCATAGTAACTTTCGTGATAAACAACAAAGAACCATTTCCAGGTGATAAAAATTGATCTGGTTGCTGTTCCACAATTCTCTCTTTGTTCCTCAACCACACAATCTCCCTGTAATATTTCCCATTACATGTCATAACGCAGTTCCTGCCATTAACAGCCCTCACTACAGGCACAGGATACGTTTCTATAGGCCCTAAAATTAAGATAGCATTTTTAATTAATTAAGTATTTTTTTAAAAATCACAAACAATTTGCTAACTGAAAACTGTGAATAGATTAGAGCCTTTTTGAATTTTGCCATTAATCTCTGCTGCACAAGTGTACCTTCCACTGTCCTCAGGTTGACTGTTGTATATCCGAAGCGTAGTAGGAGGCACGATTTTGAGCCTTCCGTTGGACGTCACTCCACTAGCATTCACCTCAATGCGATTACCATTCACCTCCCAATACTTAACGGTCACAGAGTTGTGATCTGCTCGCTTTTCGCACTCAAACCAGGCAGGTGAGCCTTGATCAACGCCGTTCGGATATACATTGACTCTGAGAAGCTGAGCAGGACCTAGATAATTAGGTTACCCTCAGTATACATTACACCCGCGACCGCGGCTGCACGTACTACTGCAAAAGCCATCACAACTATTCGCTTCTTACGAGCAAAAATCTCCAACCAGTATAGCAGCAAGAGCACACCTAGCGTAAATGCATGCAAGCACACACAAGCTTGCTTGCAAAAGCAACTCTTTGAGTTGCTGTCCATGCAGGCCCGCCATTTCTCGATCGCGCCATTCTCTTGAAGTTGCATGGAGTAAGAATTCTAGGCAAAATGGGCTTCTTCACGACTCTAACAACGAGACCTTTCTTGGTGTACGAAACGAGGATCAGTAATGCAACAGCTGCAGCTGGTTGCAGAAGCTTTCGTTGCAAACGCCACATATCCTGGAAAATCTAGGCAGCAGAGCATGCAATCAGCTAGCACACGCAGAATATCTGCACACTGTCACAGAACCTTTCCGTGGGCTAGCAGCTGTTTTCCGCTTTCACCAATAACACAATGACTGGCAGAGGGCCAAGCCTGACAATTGAAGACTGTACGTACGTTAGTAGCATATACCATTACTGTAACTAATTGTATTTGACAAGCAACCAATGGCATATCAGATTTAATTAACTAACGCAAACAAAAACATGAATTTGACCGTCAAAGTCTATGCTTTCTCTATACATTTTGTGTGAGGTTTAGCTCGCTAGACAATTAATTCAAATCATCAACCCAAAGGTTCAGCATTTACTAGATGACAATGAAATTTACACCTAGATTACTTGATCACGTTTAATTAATTACACCTCAGTATGTTTAATTAATTAAATCATTAATTATTGAGAATATGTAATTATAATTGACGCGGTCGTCTCTCTAGGAATTACAAGCGTTCAGCTGCGGATCTACGATTTGAATCATTTTTACACAGATGAGGTTGATGGTAAATTTATTTGCCAACTTGCCACGGCTCACGCAAAATATACACAACTTATCCTCTATTAATTATGGATCGTTTACACTAGAGCGATAGTAAAACCTGAGTCTTTCTCCTCATTGGAAATCTATAAATTAAATCAGACATTGATAGCGCACGCTACGATTCCTATCTAAATATATTTAATTAATTACATGTAATCACCTTCAACTGGACAATTCACAGGTAAGCAAATTTTCTATTCCTGCCCACAGACGACATGTCTAGATGCGCCTTCAGAGGCACGGAAGAAACACGAACACAACCAAACAGGTATGCGGCCTCGATCTCCGGACCTCTGTACGGTGAAATACAAATTGTCCTGTAAGTCTACTGTGTTTGCTCAACTGTCATATTTCTGTACTTTAGCCATTGCTGAGTACTTAGACAGACTGAGAAGCAAGCGACGTCAGTTAGGAATTACAACGCTTTGTTTAGACTCGTACCATGCTGACCCTCTCCTCGCGCTGTCGTGCCAGCTCTGTCTTCCTAGCAACAGCGCTAGAAAAGAGGTAGTTGCAACCTCCATAACCCTTTGCTGGATTGCTACTGGCGTTGCATTCTTGAATGTCGAATTATGTATGAGAGCATTGTGTACGTACACTGTACCAAAAAGTTTAAATGTAGAATGCAATTGCATGTGAATTGTCTTTTTTAGACTTGAAGTGCTTTTGACCCTGCTTACAATTATCGCAAACTTTACACAACACAACGTACAGCAGTACTTGACTACAGTCTAGCTAGATGATACTGAATCTAGCTATATTGGCCACTGTCTTGTCCATTTGGCCTACTTTCTATGATAATATTTTTGATATTATTAAAACCATTATCGATATGGTCTGTAAGGTCTTCTATTTGATCCATCACCTCCACTATAGGCCCATCTTGGTTGCCCTGCCTCCTGGACCGATCAAGAGTCTGACTGCCACCACTACGAGTGCTGGCTGGTGTAGGCTGTTGAGACTTCCCACAAAACATTTTGACTAAAATAATTATTATTACACACACTGCCACTAGCAGCACAAAAACAGCTACAACAACAGGTAGCATCCAGTCTAGCATATCATCCTTTGGTTTTGTTTGAGAAGATCCCGATGTCCACACTGTAGAATATAAATCTAATGTGCTAGAAGTTGCACGTTGTGACTGATCAGATAGGGATCCATCTGTACCTTTTTAGTAACAGCAATACACATGGATAATCATCAATCTCACGTTGATTAAAGCCATGCCTCTGTCCATCTGTCTGTCTATTTGTCTGTCCATATGTCTGTCAATTTGTCTGTCCATTTGTCTGTCTGTCTGTCTATTTGTCTGTCTCTGTCTGTCTGTCTGTCCATTTGTCTGTCTGATGCACATAAAGCTATTTGTCATTTAGGCGTAACTTACTTTCTTTTGTGCCCTTGTCTACAGAAAAACACAATCAGAAATATAGGCATCAACGTACAATGCATACAGAAGACTTGATATATCCCAACCTTCTAGAGCAGTAACAATAAAATCGTTTGACATTCTGTATCTTCCATCATCAGCACGTCTATGGCAGCTGTACGCTCCTTCATTTCTACTAGTCAGGCTAGTGATCTCCAGTTGACCGTTGCTTCGGATGTGAGTATTAATTCTAGCGTTGTTGATTTTTCCTTGACGGTCATGCCATTCAACTGCATGACTAAAACTTGCGTTACAGCTTGCTGTCTGGCACTCGAGTATTGCTATACTCTTTTCCGGAAGTATGAGCGACGATCCCTCAGATTCAGAAAAATCAGACGACACCCGCAAACATTGTAGATCTGCATAGAAACCACGATAATTACTAGATATCTAGGACTGTGCAAGGCGCAACTGAAATGCTTGACATACATACAGGTACAGTAGATAGCTAGACTACCAACCTGACTTTTCTTTCAAACTCGACGCTGTAGTCAGCTGAGCAAGAACGACAAGGAAAGACAACAAGACTAGAATGCGAGACGTCATTTAGTACGTGACCAGATGGGACCCCGATCGTGTAGACTCTTCTGATGAAATTAGCGTACAGGCCACTGCAATAAAAAATACTAACTGTACTTAGACATGGATCTAGCCCACGATCAACAGCTTTATAGCTAACCTCGAGCTTTAGGCTGTAGACTAAGAAAACACTATGACGCATTTCCTTCCGAGCATCTAATAGCTCAATATTCGATACAACAATCGCGTCTGGTTCCTCTATCGATGTGACGCAGATCCAGAGATGCATACACCGAGAAGCACAACTAAGCTCTAGCATTTGTGTTTCAATTTCGTCAGACGTATACGTAGACTTCTAGAGGACTGTAAATGTAATGAGATCATGCACTGTACAGCTTCATCACTGTAAACTCGATCGTATGGCAGGCGCAATGGTTGCAGCCTGACTGTATTGTGTTTATGAAGGACAAGTACAGCATGTCAGCATCCATGCAGCTAGGCCTACAAAAAACCCATAGAAATTGTGCAAATCATGTATATAAAGCTCTAAAACATTTAGTATAATAAGACTCTACCTCTCTTGAGATACATATCATCATATGGTCACAAGCACGACCATCCTAAGCTACCTCTAGCTATCTCGATCACCTGTAAAGCAATTGTATATACGAGGTTCATTCTACTGCTACAGAAGTTAATCATTAAGTCTACACAAGTTTGATTGTCTCAATCCTGACAATCAAAAATTCCAGCTGCCACTTAACTGGCAATCAAGACTTAACAAACAACGTCTTTTTGTATTGCATTATCCATTTGATCACCATGAAATACATCACCAGCCACAACTGAATCTGATAATGGTGGTGATGATGATGACGATGTTAATGATGATGACACTCTATTGACTTCACCAATAGCTGAATCTAAACTATCTTGTCTCTTGGAAGAAACTGAATTCAATGGATTCAATACAGTTTGCACATCTGTTTGCTTGAATGTTGTTAGCTGTTTCGTGACATTCTGTTTAGCATCATCCACAGGATGAAGGTCAACCTTCGATAGTTTCTTCCTCAGAAGTTGTATGTAACAGCAAGATATCAACAAACATGTACTAAGAAGGAACACAACGACACCACAAGCTATGAACAGATACAGATTCAGTTGCGATGACATCACAGACTCCGAACAGATCGGCAGTGATTCGTCTTTTAATAAGCTACAGTTCAGTGTGGCTGCATCGTTTGCATTGAATGTACAACTGCTGTGTTGGCCATTCATTGCAACAGGACAAGAAGAAAGAAACTCCAAATAATTATCTGACACAAAAAGACGTTGTTTCCCATTTCCATTTTCAACATATTCTGAAACTGTTTTAAGAATGACGTCAGCTTGGGCATGGACCAACGTTCCTTGGTAATACACGAGACCACCTAGTACTGCTAGTGACTCATTTCTTATATCAGTGAATGCCACAGGCATTCGCCCAAATAATGTAAAGTATCTGACTAGAGCAGATTTCATAGTAACTTTGTTGACCTGTATATACCCACATACAAACAATACAATATTAATATCAATTAGCCTAAAACTTGCACAAGTATTATATTTGAATTACCGTGAATAAGTGACTGCATAGTTCCTTAATATTCCTGAATGCAAACTGGAAGTTTTGTGATACTGGACGATGAGTGGGAGCTAATGACGGAAATTCAGAAGTAACATCGATACTGATATCTATCCAAAAGCAACAGTAACTAAGTATACTGATGACCAACACAAAACAAAAGTAATAACTGACCAGATGGTGTTATTGAGTTTGAGCTTGTGGGAGTGGGTTGTACATCCTCATCCATATTAAACGTACACTTAATCATACTTGCAGCACTGAGACCTTCACCGTTGACAGACTGCACAGCAAAGCACATCTCTGCATGAGGAAGCTTCATATACATGAGATACGCTTGCCTTTCAGCAAGTATCCAGTGTTCGTTAATGCTCTTACAGTCTTGCCAATTAAGACCACATAAACGTCTATCCCAATATAATATACGATAAGCTAACATACGAAGTCCACCGTGGTACAAAGGCGGCTTCCATTTTAGCCGCACTTTCAATAAATTGTCTACTTTTAGAGAGAGGTGGAGATGTACATCACTGGGAGCATCAGGTTTTCCTGCAACAATTTTTAAATTAAGTTATAAACAATAAAACAAATAAACAGTCAAGCAGTTAGTTACCTGTAACTCTAAGTTGAGAACTATTACTAAATGTATAAAGCTTTCCAAGTAGTTTTTGTCTAAAAGTGCACTGAATGACAGTTGAATCAAAACGAGTCAGTGATGTCAGTCTGAGTATTGCAATTCCAGTTGAAGTATTATATGTTGTTGTGACTTTATCAGATGGATTGATGACATGTGAGTTGTTGTACCATGTGACTGATTCTGGTAGAGGAAAGCCATTGGCTTGACACACGATCTCAATGTAATGACCGACTTGAGATTTAGTAAAGGTAGATGTTGCAATTGTAACACGATTAGTTGGAATCAATACAGACAGTTCAACTTGTTGAATTGCATTTTTTAATTTGCCAGATCCAGTAAAGTAAATACACGAATACGTACCATTATCGGTACGAGAAACATTATTTATGTGTAGAAATGAACCGTTTTGTCTCGAAATCATGTACTTGTCTCCTCTATTCAACATTGCTCCATTCCTTCTCCAGTAGATATAATCATAGCACGTGCCACCACATGTAATAGTTGCATTTTCACCCAACACAGCTTGGGTGACTGGCATAGTCTCAGTCTGAATTGGGCCTAAAATAATTATTATTAATAAACAGTTAATTATATTACATCCTTACCCACATTGAACATGTTCAGTTGCATGTGCATATTAATTAGTCTGTGCTAAGATAATTTACCAGTGACACATGTGGACATGCATGCACATCTATTATGTAAATTAACATCCATGAACAATTTTTTAAAGCCAAGATCCATGTAGATGTGTTAATCTTAGCTGCATGCTTGAGGTGCTAGAACGTGCAGGGCAAGTTGAGAAACTTGTGGTTTGCACTTACAATAAACTTTCAAAGGTGCTGATGCTTTGACCTTAGTCCCATTGATGTCAACCAGACAGCTATACTCTCCACTGTCTGATGAAAGAGCCTGTTTTATGAATAGTCGGTGCTTTGTTGCAGACCGATCAATTGAGATTCGTCCTGTAGTAGACATGGACAACTCTCGACGTCGAAACAACCATTTGTTGACGTTTGCTGGAACTTCGGGATTGGTGCTCATCATGCACTGTAGCAACGCTGTAGCACCTTCATCAATACCGTCGTTTATCACACGAAGGACAACCTTATCTACACAACAGTAACATTAACAATACTCCAATTTATCATTATTACTATTTTTTATTTTTTTTATAACAACACAATAACTTTATTGATATAGCAATACAATACAATACGGCAACACACTGCTACGTACAATTAACAACTGTAATTAAAAAGAAACCATGTCAAGTAGAAGAACAACTATGTCTGTTAAAAGATAAAAAAAACTTAGAAAGTGAGCTCGAGATGAACCTCATTGTATGCCAACAATTCCCATGCCAGATCACAGAATTAAACTCCTCATTGACACTCTATACTCTCACAGACATAGCCAGAGTCTGAGACAAACAGTGAGAAAGAACCACCAGACTAATTTCATTATACATGTATTGCTGTCGCGACCCGGGATTGAACCCAGGCCATCAAGGCCAGAGAACCAAAACGCTATCATGGCAGAGACCTTAACGTGCGTTAGGATGGTTAGGATGTCAGGATGTTTCATCTTGAAAGTTCATGCGGAAGTAAATGCTAACAACTACATTCCACACTGTCATCTAAACTTTTTAGCTGCATGCACGCCATTGCCTACAGCATGCAATCATGCAGTGAAACGTTAGAGTAGCTGCACACGCAGTACAGCTACTTTAATTAACTTAATTGCTTTGAGCACGCACGCACAGAGAGATCCATGCAACACTTGGACGCAATCTCACACATTTGCAGTACCTTGTATTGGCGTCCGGAGTAAGACAGAATACCTTAGGTTGAACAGTATCAACAAAACACTAGAAAGTCTGTAGAGTGGCGCGCGCATCTCGAGCCGTGCGAACAACTAGCGATCCACGTCACTGAAACGACAGCGACAAAGTCATAAGAAAAACAAAACGTTTAGTCTTCTGCCTTCTCGCTGCAAAAAGGATCAGGACACTAAAAACACGCAGTCAGTGCTACGCAATTTAGGTAACGAAGGAAGTTAGACCTTGCCCAGAGTACATGTAACCCGTATGTATCTATGTAATTTGCATGCAGAGGTCGTATTTTCAAGCTTGTAAACACAATCATATCCCATGCAATGTCTCATAGTCACAGAATAATTGAGAAGACAGCACTGATCACCATACTCGAGATCAATCTTGTCATAAATAAATATTTAATTTGAGAAATGTTTCTATTTAATATAAACCCCAGCCTCAAAACATTGCATATAAAATAAATATTATATACAACATTATAAGACTGTTTCTGTTCGGCTGGAACTTGTATGCACCACAGATGCACCGTAGCTGTTTCTATGTTGATTGCCATGTTCAGCAAGTTCATCTCCAAGGTCAGCAACTTGATCTCCGAATTCTGCTACTTGCTTGCCAAGTTGATTTCCAGTTTGACTAATATCACCTCTAATTCGCTTCTCCATGTCTTGAAGGTGATGAACTCGAACTATGCTGTTTACTTGACTGAACAAATCAGAAGCATCAGGTCGACTCTCGTCACAAACGGGCTGTATGAAAACAAGATCATATTGTGGATGGTCTTTGTCTCTCGTAATATTGTGAGAGTTAGATGGTTGAGACAAATGTTCTTCACTATTTCTTTTTGATGGTTGCTGACATCTACTGGTGAACACTAGCACACAGATGATGACAATGATGACCACAATGACAAGACCACCGACAAAAGCACCAGCAATGACCAGCACTTTCTCATCAAGGCTTCCTCCACTATCTTTGTTGTTTCCTATGACAGTTTTGTCCACCACAGAATTAGTAAGTCTGAGGTACATCGTACCTTCAGGATCCACCGTTATCGTCTCTGTAGCTTTGGAGGTGATCCCTGCTGTAACACTCTGAAACCTGGTAGACATCTCAGTCCCTTTCATTAGAGTAGAGAATGTTACAGGATCTGCCGATTGAGTAGCTAATGATGCAGGAGTGCTGATTGCAGGCGTTGATCTCATCATGTTAGTACTTGTTGTAGGTGCAGATGAGATTTGTTTCTTTGGCAGTATTGGTTCTGTGATGACCACTGTAAAGACGTACATGTACATCAATTGCTACAACTTGCGTAATGACTGCAATAAACTTACATGTCTGGAGCACAGTGACTAAAATATCTTGTGAGGAGCTAACACAGTTAGCATTACAACACTTGTAATTTCCAGCATCAGATGTCAACAATGAATTAATAACGAGTGTCTCAAAATGTGTACCCAACATGATGCATGGTTCTTGTAAAGTAATACTATTAGTAATACAAGGTCTGTTCAATATATTTCTGCCATTGTGGAACCAGAAAACTTGTTCAGACACATGGTGTCTTTCTGCTGTCAGACAGAGAAAATGTATCTTTCCTCCAACTGTAACAGATGTGGTGTTATACTGACAATTTCCAGACAAGCAGCTTATAGCCAGCTTTCCTAAACCACAAACAACACGTTGCTTAGAATATTTCACAAGGTGACATTATATTAATTAAGTTAAGAAAGCCCCCACACACACAGCAAACAGATCAAGGAAGTTATTGTCTGTAAGATTTCCTTTCTATCGACTTGAATCTATTGTGAGCTTCGATCCACAAACTCTTGATTAAACAAAGAGACATCCTACTATAGTCATAGTTCAACAAATTGTACTAAAGCTTAATATACCTTGGAAACACAGCAAGTACAGATTGTCTACACTACTCTCCAGTCTACACATATTTTAAGGTGTTGCCAAATAGAGGAATGCAACAAATACTATGATCTTAGTTTGCCTTGCAGAGTAAATTGGAATTCACAACTATCAAACAGAAAGCCACAGTCTTAGAGAATTTATTTACTACTAATTGCTCAAACAGGAGGCGTCATGCAGGATACTCATTGACACAACCACGCAGTTAAATTCTCTTCAAACTGGAACCATAAAACCACATCATGTGGAGCGTTGCAGCTGCATCTGTACATGTAGAGCGCTGTGTATACGCATGCCACTGAAAACAATCCATCATCAGTCCACATCAGGGGCGGCGGAGCCGGGGGGGCTGGGGGGGGCTAGAGCCCCCCCAACTTTATCAACTTTATGCTGTAGAATTTCTGCTTTCTGTAATGTTTACCCTTTCAGCCCCCTCAACTTTCAACTCGCTCCGCCGCCCCTGCACATGCACCAGTAAACGCGGCAGAGCGACTTCAGATTCCATTTTGCGCAAAAACATCGAGCAATCAGCAATTCAGAGTTGTTTTACGATGTTTAACGTCCTACACACTAACCGTCGGACGGTGCCGTTGGCCTTGTTGCGCGTGCAGGCGTCGTTCCTACAGGAGCAGAGAGGACGCGTGGAACGAGACGAAATAAACAAAAACAAAGAACGAGCATTAGAATGAAACAAACGCGACAGTAATCCATCTGAAGTCTACTCCAGGCTAGCTAGAACTGGCGGCATCGACTTGGTTACCGACTCTCTATGTACACGCAATATATAAAATTAGCAAATTTACAGTGACTCACGCGTCATGCACACTTGCGGGGACGTCCCCTAGCTGTAGTGGTTGCAGACGTCCAGGAATCCGGAAAAGGACGTTTGGTCTAGACGTCTGTTTCCAGCCTCATCAAACATTGTAATTTTTTTTAGATTGTCTATCTGCTATAAGCCAATTGACTAAAATCTGTGGCGTCTATACGCTGTACACCATCAGATATAGCGAGACGAAGTGTGGATTGCAGCCCCCGCATGCACTGCCATCACACACAACAACCACATCCGGGACTGCAATCTATGGAAAGGCCTAAACTCTAAACTTCTGACCACTAGGCATAGCTCAAACAGTATGTTCATCAGTACATAGCCACAGACAGAAAAGTGCTGTTAGTTTACAAATAAAACGCCATCACAAATCTACACTAAAGTGAGAAAACTCAAGCACGTCCTGCCCTGCCACCATGGGTTTTAGCTCAAAACGTTACATTATAGACTAGAAAGTTCTCAAACTGTACAGCAAATCTGTGTCGTGTGTGTGTGTGTGTGTGTGTGTGTGTGTGTGTGTGTGTGTGTGTGTGTGTGTGTGTGTGTGTGTGTGTGTGTGTGTGTGACGCTGAAACGACATAATTAGGAAACACCTAAAAGCTGTTGGTATGACTTAGCAAACAAATCAAGATTTACCTGGAGAGACCATTACCACGCCTGTCTGGAGTCTAGTCAAGTGTCATCTGGCAAAATTGATTTACAAACTGTTGTCTGCCTTGAATGTCAGAGGTTATAGACGCATTAATGACTTGAAGAGACACAAATGTATCGATATTCACGGAAAAACTTTTTTATGACTTTGTCTGTGTTCCCACTGAAGTAGGTGTTCATTTAGACTGAAGCAATACAGGAGGAGGAAGAGGGAGGAGGAGGAAGAGGAAGGAGGAGGAGATGTGGTGTGTGTGTGTGTGTGTGTGTGTGTGTGTGTGTGTGTGTGTGTGTGTGTGTGTGTGTGTGTGTGTGTGTGTTGTTTGTGAAGCAAGGCAAACGACATCAGAGTTTGCTTTACACTGCAGCTTTGATGGTTGTGGATTTACTGCTGTAAATCATGCTGGCCTTGTAAACCACCAGAAACAGAAACATGGTCAGTTCCTGACTAGTCAATGTCAGTACTGTCACCAAACATTCCGCCAACAAGGCCTCCACAACCACGAGTGTTTCTGCTGTCAGAGAACATCCACTCCTCAGATATAGCCTATGGTGACCTTGGCCTGCATCGTTTCTCATTGGAATGAACGCAGCGTGAAGTGAAGTGTGTGTGTGTGTGTGTGTGTGTGTGTGTGTGTGTGTGTGTGTGTATGTGTGTGTGTGTGTGTGTGTGTGTGGTGTGTGTGTGTGTGTGTGTGTGTGTGTGTGTGTGTGTGTGTGTGTGTGTGTGTGTGTGTGTGTGTGTGTGTGTGTGTGTGTGTGTGTGTGTGTGTTCACGCTGGAAGAATGCCTCCACGTGTGACGCACCATGCGCAAGCCACGCCGTCCGCAACGCAGCGATAAGACCGCATGTAGATAGGACACAGACAGCGCTTCACTCAAGTATCCAGTAATCAACAACTCTGGCTAAAACTAACCGTTCGATGATGATGATGATGATGATGATGATGATGATGATGATGATGATGATGATGATGGTGATGGTGCTGGTGGCGTCGTTGCTACCGGAGCCGAGTAAACGTTTGGAAAGTCAACGAGACAGAAGAGAGAGAAACAAACAACGAACAAACGACGAGAGAGACGAGAGCTCTTGGCCATGGCCAGTAACTTCTAGACGGAGCTCAACAATTGCAACTGTCTCGACCGCATTCATAGATATATATCATGTGATGGACCGTTGTAAGGTTTTGCTGAATCGTCGTGCTTACACTTGAACAGTGTACGTACGTTAATTAATTGAACCATTCCGTTGGTAACCACAAGACGTAACGTACAGCAGTGTGAGGGTGACATCATCGATATGTTTGACGTCCACCAGCTCAAGCGTTAGAGCCAGTGAACGAACCAACCGTGTTAGTAGAAGCAGGCATGCGCAGTGCGTTGAGAATCGTTAGCTCTGCTCTGTTGTATGTGCAGTGTACTGCACTCGTTGCACACGCCTGTAATCGGCAGAATATCATGATGAACACGACAGCACCTTCTTGCTATTGACGCATGACTCTACCAAACTATTCAAGTTTTGTACTCCCCTCTATCTATCCATCCCACGTGCCTAGGAACAGAGTAACGATATACATGTGTGAAAGTTGTATGTAATTTGGAACACGTGCAGTATATATAGCTTATGCATATATGCAATTTATGGTACATGTATGAATGGCTTACCGGTCTATGTACCATGTACACTAGTTCTATATCTAGACCCGGATATCCAGTTTTAGAACAAGTCATTGATTCATAGGTCCAGTCATCCAGTTCTAAATTTAGAATTTATTGCTTCAAATCTGTACTGAACATCTAAACGTTGCTAGAGTCTAAGTGTAGGTATACCGCATGTGCAAGGAGAAAGGATGAGAATTGGGATGTGGGATGGCTGAGAAGATGCCATCCAATCAGCATGTTTTCTAAAATGTCACTGTACACAAGAGATCAATCTTGTCATTAGTTAGTCGAATTCGAGTTATATAATACAAAACTAGTAATTGAGGAAACCCCGGCCTCAAAGGTCAGTGGATGGTCCGGCCATTTAATTTTCTACATTTCAATTTTTATGTTATAATTTTTAAATTTTTAATTTTTAGTTAAATTTTTAATTTTTAATTTTTAATTTTTAATTTTTAATTTTTAACTTGTATTTTTATAAAAAATTTGTGTTTATTAAATTTTAAATTTAAATTTTTTAATTTTTAATTTTTAATTTTTAATTTTTTATATTTTTTGTAAAATGGTTTTCATCTTTTGATGTTTGATTCTTGTGATGTTTAGATTTATCTTTTAAAGTTTGATTTTTAGGCACCTATGTGCTCAAAACTAGAAACTTGAACGCGCAGTTCGTTTTTCTATTTCTAACATGAATAGAAAATAGAAAATAGAAAATTGAAATGACCGAGGACACTAGACACAGCGGGGGTCTCAGCGGGTGTCTCAGCTGGGCTTCCATTCGTACGCGTGTCTCAGGAGATTACATTTCCAACACCCAAGCGGGTGTTTGCTTTTACTTTACTTTCCGTCACGTGCCAAACCACATTGGCAGCTCTTGCCAACTCCGCTTTGACACACAACGTTGTGCCAGTGAATACCTCGGTCCCTAGCTGTATAGGTACGTGCATTGTACACAACACGCTACCTTTACCGTAGATGAACCGGTTGGAGGGAAATGCTACGAATATCTAGCTCTACTAATAGCCTCGCAGGCCAGGCTCTTTCGCTGAGCTAACCGCACGTGAATCACACGAGGAGGAGGAGCTTTTACCGGAATTGCTCCAGCGGCCGGTAAAGCTCCTCCTCCTCCTCGAGCGACTCAGCGACTGCGCGGAAGAGCCTGGCTTGCGAGGCTACTCTACTACTACTATAGGTACTGTACCTAGATAGGCTCCGCCCTAGCAGATCGCCGAGTTGGCACCTGTGGTGAAGAAGTATACAGACTCGTTTGTCGCGTAAGAAAAATCGAGGCACAATTGAAACATCAAACCCGTCAACCTATTACAAGTAGTAGACTACGCGCTTTCACGGGCACACTACACGGTACCGTACAAGGGTGGGCGTGGTATTGTCTAGCAGGTCACATTTCGTCGCACGACTCACCAAGCAAACAGACATGCACGTCCATCGTTGTACAAAGCCTTCTGAACTCTATTTGAAGTCAACTCAACTGACCTCTATTTGCTCAACTCAACTCAATTAATTAATTAACTCAATTAACGTAGAACAGTGTGCGGCTACGACTGAAAGAACATGGTCATACATGTAGCTAGTCAGCTACAGCTAGCTAGAGCTAGTTACTAAGTAGACTATAATGCCAATGCTGAGTCAATAGTGTTAGACAATGATTGTAGAGTTCTACCGTGTCACTCAGTGATCTCTGGGATGTCATTGTTGACGCGTACGTTCATATCTGCAGTCAAGATGAGTGACGAGGAGGCACCAGCACATTGGATTGTGGCAGATGGAAACACAATTGGTAGTTCCGTGTCCGACGAAATGAAGAAATGTGACCTACTATAGAGTACCACGCCCACCCTGGTACGGTACCGTGTAGACCTCGATTTTTCCTAGACAACAGACGAGTCTGTATACTTCTTCACCACAGTTGCCAACTCGGCGATCAGCTAGGGCAGAGCCTATTTAGGTACAGTACCTAGTAGTAGAGCTAGATATTCGTAGCATTTGTGTGTTTTATAGAATAACTCTAGTGATTTGGACAACGTAAGCAAATCAAATACTTGTTAGCTTATTGTGTATCAATATTATTAATTCAAATATGCTTTGATAGAAACCTTGTTGCAGCTACACAACAGAGAATTTGGCTACTGGGGTATGTAATATATATAATAGTTTCATATTTGGCTGTGACTGGCAGTTACTTGTACTCCCATTCTCATTGCCAGACTACACCTCCTGACCACAATTTAACGAGTGTAAGTTGATTTCATTTTTTGAGGTCATAATTATTAGTTAAATTACAGTTTGTGGATCTATTTACAGACTGCTATCAGAGATGATCTTTGGCCATTGTGGGCTGAACTACAAGACCAGAAAACGACTCTAACAAGACTTACTGGAAAAGTCACGGAGATCCACACGCTTCTGTTTGATAGAAAGCAGAAAAAGGTTAGAACAACAATGGATATAATACCAATTGTCAATATTAACCTATGTTGTGTTTATGTGGCATTTGACTCATGATACGAAGCACTCTTTATATGACAGTCCAGCTGTACAGACACAACAACAGAGACCACAGATTTTGCAGCAGCAGCAGCAGCAGCATCCGCGTGAAATGGTCACCAATACTGAGCCATTGTCTGGTGGTGCATGCTATTCTATTGCTGATGCTTCTGGAGAACGTATGTGCATTGTAGAAATTTTGTAATACTGAATAGATGGTTAGTTTTGGGTATACTTACTAGTAATAATAATAGTATAGCACCTACTCAAATATCTAATACTTGACAGATGTCTATTATAGTAAGATTGAGTTCTTACTGGAAAGTATTAGGTACTTGGCTAAATTTTGTGAAGCCTGACTACAGTATGTATTGTAACATTTTGTATTTTTTCAAGGGGTGTATGTTGGGAATCAGCTCTTTGCCGTGACAGCTCCCTATCTGGCTGTGAAGCTTGTATCGGACAAGGCTAAAGACAGAGGACAACTTGCGAGAGGTCTTCTAGATTTACTGATAGACAAGGAGACACAAGCAAGGTCCTCCGTTACAGGATCAGCAGCTATGATGCCACTAGAGCCTAACATTGTTTATGCCATTTGAGGTAGACAATTTTGTTCTATTTATATATAATAAGAGTGTGTTCTTTTGATTATATACAAGTAGTCACATACAAATTTACAACGAAACGACGTCGACGAGAGCCCATGGCCATGGCCAGTAACTTCCAGATGCAGCGCAACAACGGCTTGATCCTGTCAAACTGCATTCCTAGCATTGTTGTAAGGGTGTGCTGAATTGTGACAGTGCGCATGTAGGTCGAACCATTCGTTAGTAACCACCTGTGACGACACGTAACTAGCCTAGTGCGAGGCTGACATCACCGATATTACAACGGAAAGTCTACTAAATGCAACAAATTCTTTAAAAATCCACGGTAACTGTGTCCTAGAGCCCATTTCCATTTGTTTGACGTACACCAGCTCAAGCGGTAGAGCCAGCGAAGGTGAAAATAAGAACAGACCGTGTTAGTAGAAGCAGGCATGCGCAGTGCGTTTAGAATCGATCACTCTGCTCTGGATGGTACACGTGCAGTATACTGTACTCGTTGCACACGCCTGTAATTGACAGAATATCATGATGAGCATGACAGCACCCCTTGCTATTGACGCATGACTCTACCAAACTACTCAAGTTTGTTCTCACCTCTAGCTAGCTATCCATCCACAGGCATATAGGAACAGAGCAATGATAATTATACATATGTGGAAGTTGTATGTGATGTGGAACACGTGCAGTATATATCTTATGCATATATGCAATTTATGGTATATATCCAGTTTAGAACCAGTCATCCAGTTAAATTTAGAATTTGTCGTTCCAGATCTGTACCGCACATATAAACATTGCTAGGGTCTGTACCGAACATATAAACGTTGCAAGGGTTTACGCGTACGGTGTACTGTGCAAGAAGAAGGATGAGACTTGGGATGTGGGATGACTGAGAAGATGCCATCCAATCAGCATGTTTTCTAAAATGTCACTGTACACAAGAGATCAATCTTGTCATTAATTAGTCGAATTCGAGTTATATAATACAAACTAGTAATTGAGGAAACCCCGGCCTCAAAACATTGCATACAAAATTAATATTTATACAACATTATAAGACTGTTTCTGTTCGGCTGGAACTTGTATGCACAATAGATGCATTATTAGTGTCTCCCTGTTGATTGCCACGTTCAGCAAGTTCATCTCCGACTTCTTTTACTTGCTTGCTCAGTTGATTTCTGGTTTGACTAATATCACCTCTAATTCGCTTCTCCATGTCTTGAAGGTCATGAGCTCGAACCAAGCTGTCTTTGCACGGCAAAACGGGAGCATCATGTTGTGGACGGTCTTCGTTGCTAGTGATATTGTGAGAGTTAGATGGTTGAGATAGAGGTTCTTCGCTACTATTTCCTTGTGGTGGTTGTCTGCATCTATTGGTGAACACTAGCACACAGATGATGACGACGATGACAAAACCACCGACAAAAGCACCAGCAATGGCTGACACTTTTTCGTCAAGGTTTCCTCCACTTTCTTTGTTGCTTGCTATGACACCTTCGTCCACCACAAATTTAGTAGGACTGAAGTACATCGTAGCTTCAGGATCCACCATTGTCGTCTCCATAGGTTGAGACATGATCCCTGCTGTAACACTCTGAAACCTGGTAGACACCTCAGTCCCTTTCATGGAAGCAGAGAACGTAGGATATGATGATTCAGTAGCTAATGGTGCACGAGTGTTGATTGCAGATGTTGATCTCATCGTGTTAGTACTTGTTGTGGGTGCAAGTGAGAGTTGTTTCTCTGGCAGTATTGGTTCTGTGATGACCACTGTAAAGACGTACACGTACATGAATTGCTACAACTTGTGTAATGACTGCAATAAACTTACATGTCTGGAGTAGAGTGACTGAGATATCTTGTGAAGAGTTAACACAGTTAGCATAACAACACTTGTAATTTCCAGCATCAGATGTCGACAATGAATTAATAACTAGTGTCTCAAAGTGTGTACCCAACATGATGCACGGTTCTTGCAGAGTAATACTATTAGTACTACAAGGTCTGTTCAACATATTTGTGCCATTGTGGAACCAGAAAACTTGTTCAGACACATCATGTCCTTCTGCTGTTAGACAGTGAAAATGTATCTTTCCTCCAACTATAACAGACATGGTGTCATGTTGACAATTTCCAGACAAGCAGCTTATAGCCAGCTTTCCTAAACCACAAACAACATGTTGGTTAGAACATCTCACAAGTTCAAACAGGTGACACTATACTAAGAAAGCCCCCCCCCCCCACACACACACACACACAGCAAACAGATCTTGTATGGTTATATCAAGAAAGGCCAGGCCACACACACACACACACACACACACACACACACACACACACACACACACACACACACACACACACACACACACACACACACACACACACACACACACACACACACACACACACACACACACACACACACACACACACACACAGCAAACAGATCAAGTTATTGTCTGTAAATAAATTAGATTTCCTTTCTCTAGACTTGAACCTATGGAGTTTCGATCCACAAACTCTTGCTCAAACAAAGAGGCATCCTACTATAGTCATAGTTCAACAAATTGTACTAAAAGTTTAATGTACCTCGGAAACACAGCAAGTACAGATTGTCTACACTACTCTCCAAGTCTACACTGTCACATATTTCAAGATGTTGTCAAATAAAGCAATGCAGTGAATATTATAATCTTAGTTTGCCTTGCAGAGTAAATTGGCATATCAAACGGAAAGCCACAGTCAATCTGTGTGTGGTTTGATTGTGTGTGGTTTGATTAGCATCTTGACACCTCTGACTGTTTGAGCAATTAGTAGTAATTAAGTCATTGAACTGGAACCAGAAGACCACATCCTATGGAATGTGGTTACATGCCACTGAAAAACAATTTATCAGTCTACATGCACCAGTGAACGCGGCAGAGCGAATTCAGATTCTGTTTTGCGCACAAATATCAGCAATTCCGAGTTGTTTTACAATGTCTACTAAATAACCAACGTCGTACAGTGTGACACACACTAACCGTCCGAAGGTGCCGTCAGCCTCGCTGCGTGCGCAGGCGTCGTTTCTATGGGAGCAGAGACGACGAGACGAAAGAAACAGAAACAAAGAACGAGCACTAGAATGAAACAACCGCGACAGTAACCCATCCGAAGGCTACCCCCCCAGTCTGACTAGAACAGGCTGGACGCATCGATATACTATATACTAAAATTAGCAAATTCAGTGACTCACGCGTCATGCACACTTGTGGGGACATCCCCTACTGCAGACCACATTGACGTACGTCATCAAACATTGTAACTAGAGCTCACAGACAAGGCGCAATTTCATCACTCCACATCTACTGTACATTCCAGCAACGCAGCACCATTTGTCCTTAGATCGTCTAGTTTTGTCTGATCTGCTATAAGCCAACTAAAATCTGTGGCGTCTAGACACCATCAGGTAGTAGCATAACCTCTGATTGCAGCCCCGGATGCACCACCACACATCCGGGGCTGCAATCCACTCTGCGAGGCTACACCCACACCATGACGGAAAGGCATAAACTCCAAACTTCTGACCACTAACAGACTAAGCTATAGCTCAAACAGTATGTTCATCTATGCATAGCCACAGACAGAAGCGTGCTGCTAGCTTACAAATAAAACGCTATCACAAATCTAATTAGACTAAAGTGAGAAACCTCAAGCACGTCCGACCACGTTACACTATAGCCTAGAAAGTTCTCAAACTGTACAGCAAACTTTGTAATGTGCACCCTTAGCTACAGTGTGCGGTGTCCATGCGCAGTCCACGCCGTCCGCAACGCGGCGAAAAGACTGGGACAGCGTTCACTCATCAAGTATCCATGCAGTAATATTAATCAAAACTAGAGATGTACAGTACTGTACGTATACTAACCGTCCGATGATGATGGTGATGGTAATGGTGGCGTCGTTGCTATCGGAGCGGAGTGAACGTTTGGAAAGTCAACGAGACAGAAGAGAGAGAAACAAACAACGAGCATTACAACGAAACGACGAGAGCGACGAAAGTCATGACCAGTGACTTCCAGACGCAACTCAACAATGCGACTGCCTTGATCCACATTCTTAGCTAAATATCATACGCACGGAATGGCAACCCTTCACCCACGCACGCACAGTCGACGTCACGAATGAACGAACCCGCTATTACAACATCTCTAGATGGTTCCCATTGTAAAGTGGTTCGCTCATTCGTGACGTTGACTGTTTGTGCGTGGGCACAACACACTGTGCACTAGCCTCGCCCCCAGACTGCGGCTACATGACATCATAGGCATCATAACGGATAATCTACTAGCTAAATGCAACAATTCTTTAGAAATCCACGGTAACTGTGTCCTAGAGCCCATTTCTATTTGTTTTACGTCCATCAGCTCAAGCGGTAGAGCCAGTGAAGGTGAAAATAAGAACAGACCGTTAGTAGAAAGCGTGCGCATGCGCAGTGTTGAGATATCGATAGCTCTGCTACTGTACCACTCGTTGCACACGTCTGTAATCGGCAGAATATCATGATGAGCATGACAGCACCCCCTTGTTAGCTATTGACGCATGACTCTACCAAACTACTCAAGTTTCTACTCCCCTCAATCTAGCACATACACCTATACACGTGTGGAAGTTGTATGTGGAACACATGCTGTTTATAGCTTATGCATATGCAATGGTATGCATGGCACATGGTTACTGGTCTCTTCCATACTGTTATAAAAAAACTTCACAATTTCTATATATAGAACTGGCTATCCAGTTTTAGAACCAAAACGGACAATTTCTAGATATGGAACTGGATATCCAAATAAAAAAATTTAAAAAATTTTTAGTCTTTGATTCAGTAGGTCCAGTCATCCAGTTCTAAATTTAGAATTTGTTGTTCCAAATCTGTACGGAACATCTAAATGTTGCTGGGGTCTACATGTAGGTCCTGTGCAAGGGGAAAGGGTGAGATGTGGGATGACTGAGAAGATGCCATCCAATCAGCATGTTTTCTAAATGTCACTGTACACAAGAGATCAATCTTGTCATTAATTAGTCGAATTCGAGTTATATACAATAAAACTAGTAATTGAGGAAAACCCCAGCATCAAAATATTGCATATAAAATTAATATCTATCAACATTATAAGACTGTTTCTGTTTGGCTGGAACTCGTACCCACCTTAGATGCATTGTTATTGTTTCCAGGTTGATTGGCATGTTTAGCAAGTTCACCTCTAAGCTCAGCAACTTGATCTGCAACTCCTGCTACTTGCTGGCCGAGTCGATTTTCAGACTGACAAATATCACTTCTAATTTGTTGTGTCATGTCTTGAAGGTCATGACGTTGACAGGGCGAACCAGGGGCATCATGTCGACTCTCATCACAACGGTGCTCAATGGGAACAAGCTCGTTGCTAGTAATATTGTCAGAGTCAGGTGATCGAGGTAGAGGTTCTTCACTACTATTTCCTTCTGGTGGTTGCTTGCATCTACTGGTGAACACTAGCACACAGATGATGACGATGATGACGATGATGACAAGACCACCGACAAAAGCACCAGCAATGACCGGCACTTTTTCATCAAAGTTTCCTCCACTATCTTTGTTCTCTTCTCTAACACTTTCGTCCACTACAGAATTAGTAGGACTAAAGTACATCGTAGCTTCAGGATCCACCGTTATCGTCTCCGTAGGTTCAGAGGTGATCCTGGTAGATACCTCAGTCCCTTTCATTAGAGCAGAGAACGTAGGATCTACCGGAGTGCTGATTGCAGACGTTGACCTCATCGTGTTAGTACTTGTTGTAGGTGCAGATGAGATTTGTTTCTTTGGCAGTATTGGTTCTGTAATGACCACTGTAAAGACGTACATGTACATCAATTGCTACAACTTGTGTAATGACTGCAATAAACTTACATGTCTGGAGCACAGTGACTGAAATATCTTGTGACGAGCTAACACAGTTAGCATAACAACACTTGTAATTTCCAGCATCAGATGTCAATAAATAATTAATAACTAGTGTCTCAAAGTGTGCACCCCACATGACGCACGGCTCTTGTAAAGTAATACTATTAGTACTACAAGGTCTGTTCAATATGTTCCTGCCATTGTGGAACCAAAAAATGTTCTGAGACACATCATGTCCTTCTGCTGTGAGACAGCGAAAATGTATCTTTCCTTCAACTGCAACAGATGTGGTGTCATGTTGACAATTTCCAGATAAGCAGCTTATAGCCAGTTTGTCTAAACCATAAACAACAGGTTGATTAGAATGTTTCATAAATTCAAAAATGTGATACTATACTAAGAAAGCCAGCCAGCCAGCCAGCCAGCCACACACACACACACACACACACACACACACACACACACACACACACACACACACACACACACAATAGCTTTTTAATACCCCAAACTCTTGAAAGCATGCAAAGACATCATCACACTAAATAGCAAGTAAATTATATTAACACTAGCGATAACAATGAGCACATACACTACATTCCAACAGGCCGTCTGTT
This sequence comes from Corticium candelabrum, assembly GCF_963422355.1. Lineage (NCBI taxonomy): Eukaryota > Metazoa > Porifera > Homoscleromorpha > Homosclerophorida > Plakinidae > Corticium > Corticium candelabrum. The sequence goes on along the minus strand of NC_085087.1, from coordinate 8,087,056 downwards.
TGTCTGGCCCTTGGTTGGTATGTCCACAGAAACATTAATTAATTAATTAATATTACTGTAACACTACAACGCATGTGCAGCCTCCGATTAGTGAACAACCACCACAGTAACACATCTGTACCACAGCTTAGCCTTAGACAGGCCGGGTGAAACGGCTACAGGTATATACACCAGGGGCGTCGCGTAATAGGGGCTAGAGAGGGCTGAAGCCCCACCACTTTTCGGACCGTTTTCCATTTTTCAATATCAAAGACGGGAGCCGAAGTCTCAGCAGCGAGTCAGCCCCACCACTTTTTGCGCCCACACGACGCCCCTGTATACACTGTAGCACTTTTTTAAACACACGTTGACCACGCCTTCTAGCGCAAGTGTGGCACTTTGGATTTGCAGGCCAGACCTGACAACATCCAGTCTATTGACTGACTATTTGTAGGCACTAGTTAGCAAATAATGCGTCCTTGTGGGGACACTCCCAGTGATCACATGAAGACGTTCCTAACGCTACACATACATCTTTTAGTAGACAATTTGACCTGATGTCATTGTAATAAATCACAACTACAGCACATTACAAAAGCACAGAGATGTGCACAAACACTAAAACATGACTACTATCAGCTCCATGGCAACTAGGTCAAAACAATTTGTTATCTTCTAATCTACATATAAGAGACACACTAATCGACGTGCATCAGCGCAAATTGTGTGGTGGTGGTGGTGGTGGTGGTGGTGTGTGTGTGTGTGTGTGTGTGTGTGTGTGTGTGTGTGTGTGTGTGTGTGTGTGTGTGTGTGTGTGTGTGTGTGTGTGTGTGTAACAGCAACAAATGCAAACCCAAACTAAGCAGCTAGAAGGTCATACCAATTGGGAGCTGCAACTACATGCAGTTACTCTGACCTCAAAGATAATCTAATAAATTGACCTTTGTCATCCATAGTGCTTTGTCAGCCATAGTGCTTTGTCAGCATCCTTGAAACCACCAGAAAAACCACAAGGGTTGTGATCTACTTGTTAGCCATATCACACCCCACATCTACATGCACTCAAGCAGTGCAACAAAATTTGTGGGACACAGTTTGTCTAGTTTTGTCCAATCGACTAGAAGGCAAGAGGCAGCATGACCTATGTTCATCTGTACATATAGCCATGCACAGACACAACATGCCAAGTTTTACAAATAAATCCATATCACAAAGTGAGAAAGCTCAAACACATGGCTCATCAGGGTTTGCCCCAGAGGAAAATGGGGCTTACGCCTCCTTAGTTAATATAAAGATTTCAGCTGAAGGCCCGAGCCTCACTCATATACGACTTTGACTTCGAAAGAACAGTAGTTTGTTGATCAGCAATAAAAATAGGATTTTTAAGACTTAATTAACATGTCATTTATTGTGTACTATGAACTCACTGTAACTGGGCTAATACATGCAGATGCTCAGAGCTGCAGTAAAATTGTTATTAATATTAATACGCCCCTTTCACAATGATGTTTGCGAGAAACCCTGGCTCATGCACGCCACGATACGCTCTAGCTTGAACTGGTCAATTACGTGATCAAATCTCTGTGTCACACGCATATATTCAGTCACAAGCAAAGTTTCTCTAACGTGTGACGCATCCAGCTGTGCGCGTGGGTGGTTCGAGGTATGCAACGTGCAACGCTCAGTCAGCATATTCACTCAAGTATGGGACCATCCGGTAATCGACCAACAACTACACGTACTACATATACAGTACTAACCGTCGGATGATGATGATAATGATGGTGTCGCTGGCGTTGTTGGGTAACGCGCGCAACGGAGAGAGTGAGACAAACAGCGAGGAGCACAACGAGATTACGAAAGCGACGACTGCCCTTTGCCATGTGTGGTGTTCCACAGGCAGCTCAACAACTAGTCTGTCTCAACTACTGGCTATCCTGGCAAGACGCATTCGCATACCAATCATAATTTTGACATCCGGTGGAGGGTGCCCAGTCATAGTAAAAACATTTACGTGGTGCTTTCCTCTAACCACAAAGTCGTCAGACTGCGTCACTAACTAACTAGCAGACTAAAATAACGATACCAGAACATGGTGACCCAAGAACAGTAGCTTTAGTAGGCGGTTGCTCGAGTCTGAACCTAATCAATGTGCTGATATCATGTACAGTAAGTGTACTAAACAACTACTAATTAATTAATTACCGGTAATGGCACGCGAGACCGCTTGGAGCGACTGGCAGGTACGTAGCGCTTGCTGGTGTCGTTCCTATCTGAACGGAGAGAATCAGTGGAGTACGATTCGAAAACGACAAGAAACAATACAAATCGAGCATCAAAAACGGCACGGCGCGTGCGACCGCTTCCTTGCGGTGCCCTTGCGTGACGCGCGCTCGTTGCGTCCAACACAAGTACACATGTATCCAACACAAGTACACATGTATCCCCGTAAATCGACAACTCGAGTTAGACAGGACGTAGATAGATGTACTAACCGTCAGATGATGATGTCGGTGACGTCGTTGCTATCGGAACGGAGAGAACGTTTGCAACGAGACAGAAGAGAGAGGAACAAACAATGAGCATCACAACGAAATGACGAGAGCGACGACCGCCCATGACCATGTGTGTACTGCTTCACACGTCGTTCAACACTGACTAGCTAGCGCCAATGTCGCCATACATACCCCCATACGTCACGTCAGAACACAGACTACGTCACGTCAGAACACACACGACGTCAAGTCAGAACACCCACTACGTGGGTTGTCCAGTACATAAATTTGTCACATACCATACCTACACAAAATAGCGGTGCCCAAGGAAGTCGGCGATGTCATCGTATCATTCCATACTATAATACGCGAACGCTCGGGAACGCCCACTTCCGTCTGTCTGTATGTCTGTAACGCGCCGATCGACACGACGCCAGTCTCGGATGCGCCCGCTGCAGTCGGAGTGAGCCGGCTCACCGGGCTGCTTTTGCGTGCGTCCGTGTGTCACGGAAGGTGCGTCTTCTTTGCAGAAGTGGCATACAACGATAGATTGCCACCGCCCATAGGGGCGGGTAGTACTAGTTGTATGATTCACCCATTCACAATCATCCACCCTATTCCCAGCGCGAGAAGGGTCTGCTTAGACACAATATGCGACGGAATCGTGACGGACCGTACGCGTGACGGACAGCTCTCTGTCGTGTTCACAATACGTATCGACAGTAAGCGTTCCTTCGCTTTCGCTATCAAGCAACAAGGCAGTGTCACATGATGTTGTCTCCGTAATGCTCTGCCTTGCGCGACTCGTGTAGACGTTCGAAACAGAGCCGTAGTGTACGACCCGCGTAGCGCCGATTCAAAATCGTCCTTCAGAACGTGGAGCCCGACATGACGTAACGCCGCGCATACGTCATGTCATAACGCCCCCTGATATCTATTTAATTAATTGAGTCACAACAAATAACAAATATAATTTGTGAAGGTGTAGAGCACACTTTTGACTGCGCCCTCATGAAATTTGAGAGAAAGTTAATTTTTATTTGCATCTAATTAGAGGGGGCAGTCACCTATAGGGCGCCCAGGCAATCACCTCACTGAATTTAGCTACTTGAACATTGAGCTATTCTTAGGAATGGATACATACCTACAGGAATAACAGTCATGCACAGGTATACCTTTCAATTCAATTTGAAACACTAATTTGAGCAAATCAAACAATCCTTTATTTATTACATCAAATTGTATATAACTACTAAAATATTTAGCAAGTCTACTTGTCTTTAAGACATGTGCTCATATGGTCGCAAGCATGACCATCAAACAGCTAAGCTACACATACACTTATTGCTCAACAACTGCAAAACAAATATTCATGTACCAAGTTTCATACTACTCAACTATAAACATGTGAACCAACTCTTTCTACAAGTTTGATTGTCTCAATTTCGACAGTTTAGTGATAAATAATTCTGCCACTGACTGCATGACAAAATTGACAAATGAGGCCTTCTTAAGGCCTTGTTCACGAGGTACTTTTGCATACTTTGCAGTCATGTTAGCATGGTTTGTTGATGGCAATATAGCAGCTGCTGCACTACAAAATCCCAAGACGCTGATTGATGAATCAGACATCGAAGTTCAGCAAGAAAACATCTCTAATGCAGTCCTTGATGACAATGTTGACTTACACATAATTCGAAAGTTTTTCACCGATGATGCCTGGCTACTACTTACAGATGTTGTCAAGCAGAAACGTAAACATCACAGTTATGTTTGCCAAGTTTGCTTTCACAACTTGGATGAGGAAGCATCAATTTTGTGTGACCATTGCCTCTTGTGGTCCCACATGAGTTGTGTTGGTCTTAAAGAAAGACCCAAATCAAAGTGGTGGTTTTGCCGAAGCTGTCACAAGACTAGCAAATAAGATAAACTGGCTGTAGAGGCAACCGTTGCTATGTAAAATTAGACACATGTGTGTATTATGTGCAAGCTATGCAGTGTTGTTTGACTATATATTAAGAGAAAGATCTGGCAGAGCAGATGACAGAATCATGTAATGCTATTTTACCAGTATCTTTTTACTCTCTTCAAACCACAGTGACTTAGGAACTAAAATGATAATCTACCTACCTATGTATGCACCTGCCTACATACCTAACTATATACCATATAACGGGTTATTACTGCAATTTGAGAATCTAGACAAAAGTTTAGCTGCGAATTAAATTTCTGCATTCCAACCAGGAAGACAGTTACTGGTACACACATGTACACATGCATGTACATGTATCGCAACATGACTACTGGGACTCAAAGATAAGCATAAATATTTGCAAATTCTATTTGTGCACTCCATGAATCTGATTTCTTCGCAGAATTCGCAGGAATATCATGATCGCAGAAATAACCGGTTATACAGCACATGCATATAGGATACCTAACTAACTACAAATCTCTAAAGTAAAGTTCAACAACTACATAGCAATCGATTATTAAGTAGCTAATAAAGCCAATATATTTAGCTTAGACAGTCAACACAGTCACTAATTAATTAATTAATTAGTACATTTATTACTACAATCACAGTCATACAACACAGCTTCCAACTCTGTCGCACCATGTGAAATACATTCCGAAACTTGTTCTTTGTATTCAAATTACGCGAGAGTCGGCTTCCGTAGTCACGCAATGAATACTTCAAAACTAGGTGCTCCTTCTATTGAAAACGACTAGAATTGCTATGCATGTTCCAGAACGCGCGCACGTACACTCCATCACCGCATCCATAACATAATACGAACGACAATGAACCCAGTACGCACGTTAGCAGGAATCCGGGAGTATGGGTCACGTGCAAATTACCGGCACTCCACCGCAACCGGGGCCGGTACCGGCTCTCTAGCCACTTTCTTCTAGAAAAGGGGAGGGTCCACTGGCAACTATTTATAGACACAACTACAACGCACAACGTCTAATTACTTCTGTGGCTGCGTGCCACAACACAGACGCAGCTCAACAACCGCATTCTTAACTAATTATCATGTGATGCACTGAATGGATTCGATCAAACCCTTCACCCATGCACGCACAGTCGACGTCCAACCGGAACCATCTAGCTATCGACGTCACGAATGAGCGAACTAACTTAGCCCTTACAACGGAAACCCTATAGCTATAGACCTCTAAGCCATATACATATTTATATAGAGCCCTACGTGGTTCCCGTTGTAAGGGCTAAGGGTTCGCTCATTCGTGACGTCGACTGCAGCTGTGCGTGCGTGGGTGAAGGGTTTGATCGAATCCATGCCGTCACAAGACACCTGAGGGTGCATGACACTAGCCTCGTCCCCAGACTGAGGCTAAAGCTACATGACGGATAGTCTACTAAATGCAACAAATTCTTCAGAAATTCACGGTAACTGTGTCTTACATCCCATTTCTATTTGTTTGACGTCCACCAGCTCAAGCGGTAGTTAGAAGGCATGCGCATGCGCAGTATGTTGAGAAATCATAGCTCTGCTACTCGTTGCACACGCTTGTAATCGGCAGAATACCATGATGAGCATGACAGCACCCCCGTGCTATTGACGCATGACTCTACCAAACTACTCAAGTTTCTACTTCCCTCTAGCTATCCATCCACGGGCTAATTACATATTTTAAAAAAGAACAGGGCAATGATAACTATACATGTGCGGAAGTTGTATGTGATGTGGAACACGTGCAGTGTATATATATAGCTTATGCATATGCAATGGTATGCATGGCATATGGCTTACTGGCATCTGTTCCATACTGTCATAAAAAAACTTGACAATTTCTATGTATAGAACTGGATATCCTACTAGTCATTGATTCAGCAGGTCCAGTCATCCAGTTCTAAATTTAGAATTTGTTGTTCCAAATCTGTACCGAACATCTAAATGTTGCTAGGGTCTACATGTAGGTCCTGTGCAAGGGGAAAGGATGAGATGTGGGATGACTGAGAAGCCATCCAATCAGCATGTTTTCTAAAATGTCACTGTACACAAGAGATCAATCTTGTCGTTAATTAGTCGAATTTGAGTTATATACAATATAAAACTAGTAATTGAGGAAACCCCAGCCTCAAAACATTGCATATAAAATCAATATTTATACAACATTATAAGGCTGTTTCTGTTGGGATGGAACTTGTCTGCACCATAGGTGCATTGTTATTGTTTCTCGGTTGATTGCCACGTTCAGCAAGTTCATCTCCAAGGTCAGCAACTTGATCACCGACATCTACTACTTGCTTGCCGACATCTACTACTTGCTTGCCAAGTTGATTTCCAGTTTGACTAATATCACCTCTAATTCGCTTCTCCATGTCTTCAAGGTGATGAACTCGAACCAGGCTGTCCGCTTGGATCGGCGAAATGGGAGCATCATGCCGACTCTCATCACAACTGGGCTGCATGGAAACAAGCTCGTCTTGTGGATGGCCTTCGATGCTAGTAATAGTGTCACAGTTGTCAGAGTTAGATAGTCGAGACAAAGGTTCTTCACTACTATTTCCTTCTGGTGGTTGCTTGCATCTATCAGTGAACACTACCACACAGACGATGACGATGACGACGACGACGAATATAAGACCACCGACAAAGGTACCAGCAATGACCCACACTTTTCCATCAAGGTTTCCTCCACTATCTTTGTTGTTTCCTATGACAGTTTTGTCCACCACAGATTTAGTAGGTCCAAAGTACATCGTACGTTCAGGATCCACCATTGTTGTCTCCGTAGGTTCAGGGGTGATCCCTTCTGTAACACTCTGAAACCTGGTAAACATCTCAGTCCCTTTCATTGGAGCAGAGAACGTAGGATCTACCGATTGAATAGCTAATGGTACAGGAGTGCTGATTGCAGACGTTGATCTCAGCGTGTTAGTACTTGTTGTAGGTGCAGGTGAAAGTTGTTTCTTTGGCAGTATTGGTTTTGTGATGATCACTGTAAAGACGTACATGTACATCAATTGGTACAACTTGTGTAATAACTGCAATAAACTTACATGTCGGGAGCACAGTGACTGAAATATCTTGTGAAGAGCTAACACAGTTAGCATAACAACACTTGAAATTTCCAGCATCAGATGTCGACAATGAATTAATAACTAGTGTCTCAAAGTGTGCACCCGACATGATGCACGGCTCTTGTAAAGTAATACTATTAGTATCACAAGGTCTGTTCAATATGTTCCTGCCATTGTGGAACCAGGAAATTTTTTGAGACACATCATGTCCTTCTGCTGTTAGACAGCGAAAGTGTATCTTTCCTCCAACTGTAACAGTTGTGGTGTCATGTTGACAATTTCCAGACAAGCAGCTTATAGATAGTTTGTCTAAACCATAAACGACAAGTTAATTAAAATGTTTCATAAATTCAAAAAGGTGATACTATATTAAGAAAGCCAGCCACACACACACACACACACACACACACACACACACACACACACACACACACACACACACACACACACAATAGCTTTTCAATACCCCAAGCTCTTGAATGCATGCAAAGACATCATCACAATGTCATTAAATGGCAAGTAAATTATACTAACACTAGCAATAAGAATGAGCACATGCACTGCATTCCAATTGGCCGTCTGTCTGTCTGTCTGTCTGTCTGTCTGCCTGTCTGTCTGGCCCTTGGTTGGTATGTCCACAGAAGCATTAATTAATTAATTAATATTACTGTAACCCTACAACGCATGTGCAGCCTCAGCTTAGTGAAACAACCACCACAGTAACCCATCTGTACCACAGCTTAGCCTTAGATAGGCTGGGCGAAACGGCTACAGGTATATACACTGTAGCACTTCTTTAAACACACGTTGACCATGCCTTCTAACAAGCTTGGCACTTTGGATTTGCTTCCTCCTAGCTGGCCTGGTAGAACTGACCTCATCCAGTCTAATGGTGGACTATCTATAGGTACTAATTAGCAAGTCATGTGTCCTTGTGGGGACGTTCCCAGATCACATGGAGACGTTCCTAAGGCTACACATGCATCTTTTAGTAGACAAATTGACCTGATGTCATTGTAATGAATCACGACTAAAGCACATTATAAAAACACAGAAATGCACACACACTAAAACATGATTACTATCAGCTCCATGGCAACTAGGTCAAGACAATTTGTTATCCTCTAATGTACGTATAAGAGACACACTGATCGACGTGCAGCAGTGCAAAGTGTGTGTGTGTGTGTGTGTGTGTGTGTGTGTGTGTGTGTGTGTGTGTGTGTGTGGTGTGTGTGTGTGTGTGTGTGTGTGTGTGTGTGTGTGTGTGTGTGTGTGTGTGTGTGTGTGTGTGTGTGTGTGTGTGTGTGTGTATGTACATATAAGAGATACACTGATCAACGTGCATCAGTGTAAATTGTGGTGTGTGTGTGTGTGTGTGTGTGTGTGTGTGTGTGTGTGTGTGTGTGTGTGTGTGTGTGTGTGTGTGTGTGTGTGTGTGTGTGTGTGTGTGTGTGTGTGTGTGTGTGTGTGTGTGTAACAGCAACAAATGCAAACTGGAATTAGGCAGCTAGCAGTTCTAACGGTCATACCAATTTGGAGTTACTCTGACCTCAGAAGATAATCTACTTAATTGACCTTTTTTGTCATCCATAGTGCTTTGTCAGCATCCTTGAAACCACCAGGAAAACCACAAGGGTTGTAATCTACTTGTTAGACATATCATCACACCCCACATCTACAGAATTTGTTGTGGGAAACAGTTTGTCTAGTTTTGTCCCAATTGACTAGACTAGAGAGCAAGAGGCAGCATGACCTTTGTTCATCTGTACATATAGCCATGCACAGACACAACATGCCAAGTTTCACAAATAAATCCATATCACAAGTGAGAGAGCTCAAACACATGTGGCTCATCAGTTTCCCCAGAGGAAAATGGGGCTTAGGGCTTAGCCCCCTTAGCTAATATAAGGATTTCAGCTGAAGGGCCAACTCATATACGACTTTGACTTTGAAAGAGCAGTAGTTTGTTGGTCAGCAATAAAATAGAATTTTAAAGACATAAACAATTAAATTTAACAAGTTGACTGTAGCTCTGGGCATCTGCATATATTAAGCTTGGTTCTCAATATGATGCCAACGCGTCAAACTTCAAAAAAGCCCCCTTGACGTCATGGAGGAAAGGGATGATCCTTTGTTGTTGACGCGGACGTCGACGCTGGAATAGACGTCCACGTCGACGTCGGCGTCAATATTGTGAACCAGGCTTTAGCCTAGTCCATAGTAAACACAATAAGTGAGATGTTAATTAATTAATGCGCCCCTTATGATGTTTGCGAGAAACCCTGCCTCATGCACGCCATGCTACGCTCAGCGGCTCTAGCTTGAAGATATACATCAATTGGTCAATTACTTGGTCAAATCTCTGTGTCACACGCATATATTCCGTCAGATGCAAGAATTTCTCTAGCGTGTGATCGCATCTAGCTGTGCGCGTTGGTGGTCCACGCGGTCGCAACGCTCATGATCAGTTAGAAGGCCGAATGCAGACAGAATTTTCACGCAAGTATCCGGTAATGAACAACTACATGTCCTACATATGTACTAACCGTCGGATGATGATGATGATTGTGAAGATGTCACTGGGGTTGTTGGTAACGCAACGGAGACTGAGAGAGTGAGACAAACAGCGAGAAGCACAACGAAACTACGAAAGCGACGACCGCCCGTGGCCATGTGTAGTGTTCCACAGGCAGCTCGACAACCACAGCCCTCTTCTCAACAACTGACTATCCTGCCTCCGACAACCGGTGACGTGCACGTAATCGCAAAAACATTTTTGTGATGCTTTCGTCTAACCACAAAGTCGTCACGACTGCGTCATTAACTAACTAACAGACTAAAATCACGATACAAGAACATGGTGACCTAGAAACAGTAACTTCTAGCAGGCGAGTTTTCGAGTTTTGCACCTAAATTTGCTGATATCGCGTAGTGTCGTACTATTAATTAATTACCGGTGGGCGGTACGCGCGACCGCTTTGGAATAATGTTGGCACCAGCCCCTAGAGTAGGGCCGGCACAACGTTGTTGGCATGCTTGCTGGCGTCGTTCCTGTCTGAACGGAGGAGTACGATACGAAACAGACAAATCGAGCATCAAACGGCTCTGCATGCGTGTGACCTTGCGTCCAACACAAATGTACGTTACCCCGTAATACAACTCAAGCTACTAGCCCGTCAGATAACTCAAGTTACTCACCTTCAGATGATGAGGTCGGTGACGTCGTTGTTACCGGAACGGAGAGAACGTTTGGAACGAGACAGAAGAGAGAGGAACAAACAATGAGCATCACAACGAAACGACGAGAGCGACGCCCGCCCATGACCATGTGTACTGCTCCACACGTCGCCCAACACTGGGTAGAAAGGGCGAATGTCGACTTTTTAGTTGTGACGTCAGAACAACCTCATAACATCCATAATGTGACGTCAGCACACGTACCAGTGAGGTGACATCACTTTTTGACGGCATGTCTTTACCGGTATCTCTGCGTGTCATACGGGAACCGGGCATGACGGCGCGAGAGGATCTGTCTGCCTAGACACAAAATCCGAGGGAGACGTGACGGACCGTGACGGACAGCTCTCCGTTGTGTTCACAATACGTAGCCTCGACACTAGGTCTTCCTTCGCTTTCGGTGGTCCTTCCACGCGAGGCGACATTATCAACGGGGTGGTATCACGTGATGTTGTCACGTGATGTCATCACATGATGTTGTCACGTGATGTTGTCTTCGTAATGCTCTGCCTTGCGCGACTCGTGTAGACGTTCGAAAGAAACAGAGCCGTAGTGTACGACCCGCGTAGCGCCGATTCAAAATCGTCCTTCCGAAACGTGGAGCGCTGAGCCTGACATGACGTAAGGCCGCGATACGTCATGTCGTAACGCCCCCTGATTCACTTTTCTCTAACAAATGTAATTTGTAAAGCTCTAGAGTACAGTACTCGTCTTTTGGCCCTCATGAAATTTGAGAGAATGTTAATTATTCTTTATTTGCATCTAATTAGAGTGGGAGTTGCCTAGAGGGCGTCACCTCACTGAATTTAGCTGCAAGTTAAAATGGCGTACTTTCTGCAAGTACAAGACTCTAGATGTGAATCTGTGATAAGCATGTGTGTTGTTCCTATGGCAACAGAAAAAAGCAACGAGACTTAATTAATTCAGTACAGCTAGTATCTAGACTACATGAGTTAGGTCAATATCTATGTGGTGTAGCCAAGTTCCAGAAAACTTACGTTTGAACATTAAGCTATACTTAAGAAAGAATACATACCTACAAGAATAACAGTCATGCACAGGTATACCTTTCAATTCAATTTGAAACACTAATTTGAGCAAATCAAACAATCCTTTATTTATTACATCAAATTGTATATAACTACTAAAATATTTAGCAAGTCTACTTGTCTTTAAGACATGTGCTCATATGGTCGCAAGCATGACCATCAAACAGCTAAGCTAGCTACACATACACTTATTGCTCAACAACTGCAAAACAAATATGCATGTACCAAGTTTCATACTACTCAACTATAAACATGTGAACCAACTCTTTCTACAAGTTTGATTGTCTCAATTTCGACAAACAGTGATACATAATTCTGTCACTGACTGCATGACAAAATTGACAAACGAGGCCTTCTTAGACCACCACACTATCAATTTGCTCATAATGAAACACATCATTTGCCCCAACTGAATCTGATGATGATGGTGATGATGACGATGACCATGATGTTGATGACACCTTGCTGCCTTCACCAATAGCTGAATCTAAACTGTCTTGCCTCCTCTTACAAGAACCTGAATTCAATGAACTCAAAACAGTCTGCACATCGATTTGCCTTTTGGTTGCTTGCCGATTTGTGGCATCGTGTTTTGCGGCATCTACAAGTTTTTGCTGACAAACATTACTCTTTGATAGCTTCAACCGGAGAGTACGTAAGCGACAGCAGGCAGCCAACAAACATGTACTAAGAAGGACCACAACTACACCAGAAAGGATGAACACATACAAAGCCAGTTGGAATGAAATCTGAGACTCTGAGCAGACAGGCTGTGATTCAGCTTTCAATAAGCTACAGTTCAATGCGGCTGCATCGTATGCATCGAATGTGCAACTCTCGTGTTGGCCATTCATTACAACAGGACAAGAAGGAAGAAACTCCAAATAATAATTTGACACAAAAAGATGTTGTTTCCCATTTCCATATTCAATGTACTCTGAAACTGTTTTAAGAATGATGCCAGCTTGCGCATGGACTAATGTACCTTGGTAATACACGAGACCACCTAGTACTGCCAGTGACTCATTTCTAAGATCACTGGATGCAACAGGTATTCCTCCAAATGAAGTAAAGTATCTGATTAAAGCAGATTTTATGCTAACTTTGTTAACCTGCATAGATTCACATACAAGCAATGCAATATTAATATCAATAATGCTGAATCAAAACACACATGCAGACCTCTCAACTATCACGTTTTTGCGAGACTCACGATTTACGGGCATGTCTCATGATCTCACGGTTTGTGCCCAATTCTCACGATTGCCAGTCCTTTCTCCCGACAAGCCTACCACGAGACACTCTGACATGTACAGTCAGGCCTGTTCAATCAGACCTGTTAGCCTTGTCTTTCCAAACATAACGGATTCTTTGAACTAGATGCTATGTATGGCTCTGCTTGCTTGTATCTGAAGTATCCAGGGTATCTACCTGCAGTAAAAGTAACTTTTGGAAGTTTGAGGCTAAGCCTTGGCACACAGAAATGTAAAGCGAGGCCAACATGTAAGCTGTTTACGGCTGTTTGCACTAAGAACTGACGCATGATAAGTCATGCCTACCATGGACACGTTCTATGGGTGTGGTCATTTTCAAATGACAGTCTCAAGATTTGGTGCGAAGAAAAGTTGAGAGGTCTGCACATGAGTAGTATGAATTACCGTGAATGAGTGACTGCACAGTTCCTTAATATTCCTGAATGCAAACTGGAAGTTTTGTGATACTGGACGATGAGTGGGAGCCATTGACAAAAATCCAGACGACACATCGATATCTATACAAAAGCAACAGTAAGTATACTGATGACCAACACAAAACAAAAGTAATAACTGACCAGATGGTGTTATTGAGTTTGAGCTTGTGGGAGTGGGTTGCACATTCTCATCCATATTTAACGTACACTTAATCATACTTGCAGCACTGAGACCTTCGCCATTGACAGACTGCACAGCAAAGCACATCGCTGCATGAGGAAGCTTCATATACAAAAGATATGCTTGTCTTTCAGCAAGTATCCAGTGTTCGTTGATGGTCTTACAGTCTTGCCAATTAAGTCCACATAAACGTCTATCCCAATATAATATACGATAAGCTAACATACGAAGTCCACCGTGATACAAAGGCGGCTTCCATTTCAGCCGCACTTTCAATATATTGTCTAATTTTAAAGAGAGGTGGAGATTTACATCACTGGGAGAATCCGGTTTTCCTACACCAAAGTATAAAGTTATAAAAAATAAAACAATTAAACAGTCAAGCAGTTACCTGTGACTGTAAGTTGAGTTATGTTGCTAAATGTATAAAACTTTCCAAGTAGTTTTTGTCTAAATGTGCATTGAATGACAGTTGAATCAAAACGAGTCAGTGATGTCAGTCTGAGTATTGCAATTCCAGTTGAAGTACTATATGTTGTTGTGACTTTATCAGATGGATTGATGACACGTGAGTTGTTGTACCATGTGACTGATTCTGGTAGAGGAAAGCCATTGGCTTGACACACGATCTCAACGTAATGACCGACTCGAAATTTGGTAAAGGTAGATGTTGCAATTGTAACACGATTAGTTGGAATCAATACAGACAGTTCAACTTGTTGAACTGCGTATCCCCAGTTGACAGATCCGGAAAGGTAGATACACGAATACGAACCATTGTCAGCCAGAGAAACATTATTTATGTGTAGAAATGAACCGTTTTGTCTCGAAATCATGTACTTGTCTCCTCTATTCAACATTGCTCCATTCCTTCTCCAGTAGATATAATCATAGCACGTGCCACCACATGTAATAGTTGCACTTTCACCCAACACAGCTTGGGCGACTGCCATATTTTTAGTACGAATTGGGCCTGAAAGCAGACTCCGAATTAGTAAATAATCATATCGTATCCTTACCCATGCCATGTTCAATTACATGTGCATAATCTGTGTTAACATAATTTACCAGTGAGGTATGTGTATACACACATCGCCAACCTATTACTGGGAATTTTCGAAACAGCGCCCAGGGCAGCAATACGGAAAATGAGATTTTATGAAAGAAATCCGTTCTCAACAAGCACCCATGCAGTTCGTAGGAAACTCTGGAAATTGGCAGATTGACTCGAGTACCACAGACTATGTAAGTGTGAGGCCCATCTCGCAATGTCCTACGTACTTTAATTAATAGTCTCATAAACTTAGAAGTACAACCAGACCTGACTGTCCTCCTACGCTTCGTTTCTTTAGAGGCTCCTTCATTAATCCACAGTGTAAGACTGCTGTCTGGTTGTCGAACCTTACGTACACTGTAGTATAGTAACACACGTTACTAATACAACATCGGAATATCAACCAACTTTGGGCCGCGACATCGAATCACGCACCACAATCTTGATTCTCATTACCAGCCCATGGGCTGTAAATGAGAACAGTTTCCAAACAATCGCCCATCTTTTGGCTGGGCGCTGTTTCGGAAATTCCCGGTATGTCAACATGCAACTCCATGAATCATAATGACTACGTATCGCAAGTCAAGATTCCTTTAAGCTCTAGAGCCTCATGTAAATGAGCTAATAGTATAGCAGCATTTTTGAGGTGCTAGAACTTGCAGGATGGACAAGCTGAGAAACTCATGATTAGCACTCACAATAAATTTTCAAAGGTGCCGATGCCACCACATCAGTCCCGTTGATGTTAACCACACAGCTATAATCTCCACTGTCTGATGAAAGAGCCTGTTTTATGAATAGTTGGTGCTTTGTTTCAGACGGATTGATTGAGATCCGTCCTGTAGTAGACATGGATAACTGTTCACGTCCGAACAACCACTTGACGACTGTTGCTGGAACTTTGGGATTGATGCCCATCACGCACTGTAGCAATGCTGTACCACCTTCATCAATACCGTCGTTTATGACACGAACGATAATCTCATCTACACAATTAACGTACAATAAGATTACCAATAATACAATTTCATAATTATCAATTTTTTAATTATGAACAAAAGCTTAACGTCAATGGCAATAGCCAGATTGTTTGCTAATGCAACAACCTAAGCAATCAACATAATCAAATGTTTGCAACCACCTTAGCGTGCGCTTACCGCACCGGATCCAAACGCAACAACCACTTAACGTGCGTTATCACACCGGATCTTCCAAGTGAAAGTCCAACCAGAAACAAACATGTTGGTTTTCTTCTTGAGACACCTCTAGCTGTAGCTGTACGGCGCGCGCGCATGAAGTAGGGTCACCAAAAAAAGTCTGCACTCTGCACATCAATGTGCATGCATGGATGCAGCAAACAGAACATGCACGCTTGCAATCACCAGCATGCGCAGTCGTAAAACTTCCGCAAGTAAACAGCTGCACAGCATGCACAGTGATGTAGGGAGTTCTACTTTCCTCGAGCATGTACAAAAGCAAATGACTTATGCAAGGGAAATTATTTGGGAGCTAAGCAAGTTTCACTATCAACGCATCATGCGCTCCACCCAGCAAACTGTCTGCAGCTCGCTTTGCTACAGACTTCGAGCAACAACCTCAAAATTGCGTTCACACACTGCAGTACCTTGCTTTGGCCTTTGGAGAAGAGTAGAATACCCGTCAGGTGCAATGTTGAGCAGTAGCAGCAATCCGTGCAGAGCGGTGCGCATCTTGTCAGTTGCATAGAGTACTGACCGTATGTGCACAACTCTAGTAATCGCGGGCCACCAAATTCAACGACAGCGACAAAGTCGTATACCAAGGCAGTTGCTTTTCCGTGTTCGATGTAACAACAATCAAGCTGCTTGTGTATGCAACTCATTAATTTCAAGCATATTGTGTAGGCGGAGTTACACAATAGCCTCGTGTACCAGACCCTCTCGCGCTATAGTAGTGCACACCCTGTGCGTGTGGACACTCGAGGAGCCCCAGTGGTGATAGTAGAGTATTCTAGCAGAGAAGTGTGAGCTGTACCTGTAGATCGAATAGTTTACTGTGTACTTTGAATAGGTGTCTTGTACCCAGACCCTCTTGCGCGCTTGAAAGTAGCCTCGGCCTTCCAGACCCGTGTAGCGCTAGTTGTGCCTCGGCCTCCCAGACCCGTGTGACGCCAATTAAAATCAGTCCACAACACTGTACGCTCAAATAGAAAAGGAGGCATTGGCAGTGGTATTGGCATGTGGACAATTTAGAAAGTTTCTGATTGGACGACACTGTCAAATTCAAACTGACCACAAACCACTGGTTCTCCTGTAAGGGACAAAGTGTCTTGACGAGTTACCTTGTCATATTCCGCAATTCAGAATGAGACTCATGAATTTCTCATACACCATCTACCATGTTCCTGCAAGGACTTGAACACTGCAGATACCCTGTCTCGTAAACTCCTCCAGGAAATCTCCCAGCAGAATGCATTGTCTGAAGAAGAAGTAGAAAACTACAGTGTGTCAGTGATCCAAAGTTTACCAGTCAGCATACAGGAACTTCAACAGGTCCGAAACCTTCAGCAGTCTGGGACAATATTGCATTCAAGGATGGCCCGACAAGACCCAGGTCAAAGCTACTTTACGACCATATTCAGAGTGGAATATAAGGCAAAGTTTTTGGTTGGACACCGTGCCGTAGCAAAATACAGTAGTGGACAAAAGTATTTGCCGGGCAAGAAATTTCAAGGGTTTTTCAGAATGTTTGTGTTTTAACCTAGATGTGTTGGTCAGTAGTGACCTGACGAATAATTAGAACCAATACTGTAACCTTCATTTAACTTTTAACCGTTCATATGATTACTCTAACCTGTCGTCATCATGATCAATGTGATAGAACAACAGCAAAACAAACAAAATTTTATGTTCACATTTTGATAGCAAATAACTGCAGTAGTGAATGCAATGCAACAAATAAAGAAATCGAACTAAATGTTGATGTTGACAATTACAAGAAATTTTGTGAAGTCAAATAAGAATGAATGCCCAAAATTTAAAATGTCAGGTCACATACAGTAGTGGACAAAAGTATTTGCCGGGTAGAAATACTACAAAATGTCCCTCTCAGAGAATGCCATTTATGATTACTATGGTGGCTGAAATTGGACACTTTGACCCACAATAGTGCTAATTGGTAGAGAATTGAGTCTAAATCAGATGGTTGTTGCAATATATGATTATCGTTACAACCTAGTTAAAGCCGATTAAGTTTACACTACAACTTATCAAAGTATGTTCAACGCAACAACATTCCAACCATTGAAAACAAACTAACTTATCAATTTATGCTCATATCAGCACTTATTTCCATTCTGTAGGCCAGAATGTGATAAAAAATCAGCAAAAACTATCCGGCAAATACTTTTGTCCACTACTGTATGTGACCTGTCATACTACATTTTGGGCATTCATTCTTATTTGATTTCGCAAAATTTCTTGTAATTGTCGACATTAACATTTAGTTCGATTTCTTTATTTGTTGCATCGTATTCACTACTGCAGTTATTTGCTATCAAAATATAAATTAAATTTTGCTTGTTTGCTGTTGTTCTATTGCATTGTGATCATGATGACGACGGGTTAGAGTAATGATATAAACAGTTAAAGTTAAATGAAGGTTACAGTAATGACATAAACTGATCAAGAGATGAGCAAGCTAAATCTATTGCACGGAGCCGATGGTGAGGAATCAGCGAACCAAAGTCCAGACTACTGACAGAAGCAGCAGGCAAGATCGAATACATTGCTTGTTGAACAATGAGCTCTTGATCAGTCTATTACGCCTTAACCAACTATATAGGTATGTCTGATCAAAGCAAAATTGTGGTCGGTCATGAACACCAGTTGGTCGGTCCAATGACCGATGACCGACCGTTATATTCCACTCTGATATTGGTCAGTGCGAGGTGATATCACTATACAGGAGGAGCTGCTAGTTCGAGGAGGGAGATTGGTTATACTGAGTCCTTTATGCCACAAAATTTTGGAAAGACTCCATTCAGAATCATAGCTGGATTTTATTGCAATTAAATGAAACAAACCAAGTGCTCTTTCGTACTCTTAGAAATTAAATTGCTACATATACGAACGAGTCCAAACCCGCACCAAAACTAATCATAATCAACCCTCCCACAATGTTTCCATTAGTAACAACCAAAGACAAAAACGTGATATTTAGGTTGTCCAATAGGGTAATGGCAAATATTGCTTGTGTACAGTATACAAGCATGTAAAATAGAATCATACCGCACAGTCTTCTTCACCATGGAACAACATCAGGCACTGTTTCATATCACTAGTCGTTCGCACCACAATCAGATGGATTTCCGTTTGACAATGCACACAGCGAAAACGACTCCAACTAGAATCACAAAGAAGACACAGCCAATCGAACCTCCAATGATATCCCAAGAGCTAGACCCAACATCTGCAACACAATTTTATACAAACAATCCATTGGCAGACATTCGTGTTGTATGACTGATTGAGACGTACTAGTGTCAACAGTCGGGTGTAATCCACATAGTGTACGGAGATCGACAAGTTGCTGAGATGATGTGCACGTTGCTGCTTTGGCAGGACAACTGTAGTTGCAATTGCTCAGAGTCGCGTGATTTAGAGCACAGCGTGGATAAACGATGAAGACGTAGTCATATGCTGCTGTGTCGTTTGTGTCATCCAAATACAATAGAATGTTGCACAACGCAAACGATGCGTCTAATTCGTGTGATGAAGACACACAAAGCGGTGCCACATCATCGCCGTCTTTAAACAACAACATGCCACTATGTTGGCCCATGTACAGTTTATTATGCAACTGTTCTAAAGTCAGAATAAAAAATACATTGTGTGAGTCACTGTGTGTGTGTGTGTGTGTGTGTGTGTGTGTGTGTGTGTGTGTGTGTGTGTGTGTGTGTGTGTGTCACTGTGTGTGTGTGCATGTGTGTGCATGCATGTGCATGTGCTTGTGTGTGTGCATGCATGTGTGTGTGCACATGCATCTGTGTGTATACAATAACATGTTTAATCATACTATACCTCTATTTGGATCAGAGCGTGTCTTGCCCACTGCAGACGCACTTAGATCACCGCATCCAATTGAATTACATCCAGCGACCTTCACTTCATACACAGTACATGGAGACAGTCCAGTAATAACCGTGTCATGTTCTCCAAATACAACAACTTCATGCCACCGCTGAAGACGTAGATAATCATCTTCTTTCATTTGATAATACACTACAAAATGATCAGCCTGCAAGTTCATCTCGCTATCATTGTTGTTCCAGACGTGTGGCATTTGCCATTGAACTCGTAGCTGTGGACCGGTTGCAAGACTTGTATCCATGCTGTGAACATCAGGTCTCAGAGGAGCAGCAGGAAAAACTATTAGGAGTATGTTATATTAATAATTATTCAAACGTGTTATTGCAATAGCTACCTTCGACAAAGACAGCAATAGTAGGACTTTTTTGTTTCCAGTGGTTGTTCGAGAGCTCGACGTGATATTGTCCAGCATCACAACTGTTCACGTTAGTTAGAGTTAGTGTTAACATGTAGGTTGACTGTTTGGTAAAGTTTAGGTCTCGAACGGTCGAGAACAACGGAGTAGAGTTCTTAGCCCAAAAGCTGTGCCAGAATGATAGACTGCTGCCATTGACTTCCATCGATATCGTGACATTGCTGCCTTGTTTACCAACAATTATATTTTTGAAAAGAATGAAACTGGGAAGCTCTGGAACACAGCAAACTGCCGCCTTAATTGTTAAACTAAATACTGTGTGTGTGTGTGTGTGTGTGTGTGTGTGTGTGTGTGTGTGTGTGTGTGTGTGTGTGTGTGTGTGTCTGTCTGTGTATGTGTGTGTGTGCATGCGCGTGTGTGCGTGTCTCTGTATGTGTGTGTGGTGCCGTGGCTCGATTGATTAGAGAGTGAGTTTGGAGAATGGAAACATCCGGGACCTTGCAGGGTTGCAAGTTCAAGTCACAGTGATGGCGAGCTATACCTGGTCTTTGACTTGGGTGGCACACGCCTCCGACTGCGACAAAGTCCATCAGCCACTGGGGTCTGGGTGGGACTTCGGGTGCCCACACCACAGTTGGCGTCACAGTCGGTGCTTCTGCGAGCACCTGGCCAGGCTCCAGGAGATTGCTTAGCACGGCCCATAGCTCCTACTTAGTGCACAGGAACCTAGTCATCTGGCTGGGGGCATTACCGTTTAACGGCAGCTCCTTATCCATTTACCGTGTGTGTGTGTGTGTGTGTGTGTGTGTGTGTGTGTGTGTGTGTGTGTGTGTGTGTGTGTGTGTCAGTCCATCCGTCCATCTGTGTGTGTGTGTGTGTGTGTGTGTGTGTGTGTGTGTGTGTGTGTGTGTGTGTACGTTATTATCTTGACTTACTGTGGATGATAACCTTCATAATATTGCTGCATATCTGTCGTTTCATCACAAAGACACAACACTTGTAGCATCCAGATAAGCTAGTTCTAAGGTTGTGAAGATACAGTTTCCAGCGTTCAGCGCCAACCAGTTGCATGGCCGATACATCGAAGGTGCTCTTGTTCAATTCTAAACCGTCTTTGTACCATACACGTTCCTTTTTCTGCTGACCCATCTGGACATGGTGCTTGCAAGAAAGGCCGATTGCCCCCACATTCTCAAGACCATCAACTTGATTCCCAGACGCAGAAGAGGATGTTAACTCGAGTGAATTTTCAACGGCTGCAAAAACGTATCAACAATGCAAAATACAATTGAAAGATAAACTGTCAATATCAGTAAAAATACCTTTGCTGGTGACCGTAAAGCAAGTAAGAAATATTACAAATAGCATTAGCTTGTTTATCCACAAAGAAGTCAATTAGGCTAAACCAAAAAAATAGTGAAATTCGGGTCTTCACAATGATTGTTTGCTCTGCTATTTTTTGCCGTTTCATATACTGTAAATCCAGAAATTTTCGTACTTGTGAAAATTTAGTTATTTTCGTACAGATTATACTAAAATGACATGAATACTAAAATTTATAGATAGATGCATTTGAATTCGGATACAGTACAGTACAGATGTCCTGTACTAAAACTAGTAAATGAAGCTGTGTTTACACCGTCGCTTCAGAGCTACAAGTGTGTGTGTGTGTGTGTGTGTGTGTGTGTGTGTGTGTGTGTGTGTGTGTGTGTGTGTCTGTGTGTGTGTGTGTGTGTGTGTCTGTGTGTGTGTGTGTGTGTGTGTCTGTGAGTGTGTGTGTCAATGTGCGTGTGTGTGTGTGCGTGTGAGTGTGTGTGTGAGTGTGTGTCAATGTGTGTGTGTGTGTGTGTGTGTGTGTGTGTGAGTGTCAATGTGTGTGTGTGTGTGTATGTGTGTGTGTGTCAATGTGTGTGTGTGTGTGTGTGTGTGTGTGTGTGTGTGTGTGTGTGTGTGTGTGTGTGTGTGTGTGTGTATGAGTGTGTGTCAATGTGTATGTGTGTGTGTGTGTGTGTGTGTGTGTGTGTGTGTGTGTGTGTGTTGAGTGTGTGTGTGTGTGTGTGTGTCAATGCTTGATTGAGTTGTTTGTCTCTGTTTTTAGTCTGTGAGGTAGCTTGTGCACATGTCATTGTCTGTTTTTACGGGCTTGTTTCATTGCTTGTTTGTATGTCCGGTTTTTGGCTCGTCTGTCTTTCTGTTTGTCTGTGTGTTTGTCCGTCTGTCTGACTATACTATTGGTTCAGGTTCACAATACTACAAACAAATGGACACACAAACAGACAGACAGACAGACAAACAGTCACAATTGGGGCGGGGCCCCTTGTCAAAATTTACGGCAACCGTGGTGCGGGTGTCTGCTAATTAAACAACAACGTACGATACACGAGCCTATTGAAACGGTCGACACACGATTCCTACCGCCCAAAGACCAGCAATCCAGCTGCCTGTTTCAGTGTTGCATCACAGAGTGAGTTAGGGGATATACCCGACATCACCACCGACGACAATCACGCGACGTATCTGCATGACGCATCAACTGAGAAAAGCTCAGGAATCTCCCTTTTATAACACTGGATGACTAATCCCGCTGATAGCGTTAACGCCCGGATAACAGAGACACGCAAGCTCCCGGATGCATTTGTTTTCGACGTTTCCCCTTCCAAGATATTGTTTGTTGTTGCATGGAACAGGCTAACTTTAACTCGTATCAGACGCATTAGGTTTGATAGTGTCAAATCATGCTGTAGTCAAACTGCACAACAGAGACACGCTCCAGCCTTCTTTCCAATAGTACGTAAATAACTAAAAGCAATTCTCAGCTTGCCTAGCTCCATTAACTAGTAATGACGTATACCTATTATTATATAATTTATTATACAAGTAAACTACTACTCTACGAACATTTTTTGCAAAACACTACTAGCGACGTTTTTACGTATAGACTTCAAACCCTTACTTAAATTGAAGTCTTATTTGAATGCTGCAAATGTGTCAATTTCTATCTTTTTTGTTTATCCGGAAAACTAAAAATTTGGTGTACAGTACAAGTCTGAGTACCAGTTGTATTGTACAAACCGCAGCTGTCTTCGCATTCCCAGACCGCTCAGCAAGCGGTACCGTACCGATTAGCGAACGGTACCGTGCGTATACGAGTAATGTATCTACGTCATTTCGTTTTTAAAAATATTCTACGTATACTTAAGTGCAATATTACAATCAGTTTATTGAATTATTGTGCTTATACGCTGAATTCTCTGAAAATACCAAAAACACCGGCTGTTGAGCTAGAAACAAAATAGAAAATTGAAATCAATAAGTTAGTAAAATCTGCCTCTTAGAACAACGAGAAAAGTGTTAATTGCTTATTTATAAAATATGTTGTTTGCTAAAACGATGCTTTGCGACTCGATTCTGACAAGGTACAAACTAAAATTTAGTCTTGCTAGTCACGCCCTCTTCACGACAAGAAAAGGACGTCACGTGGCTAGCGAGACTAAATACAAAGTGTGCTAGTACAGGATGCATCGACCACATACAAAAAACAACTGACATTAATATACAGTTTGTGTTTGTACAGACAACAGTTGGGTTGTTAGAAAACGCACTTTGCTTTGCATTGCATTCAAGGCATGATGTGAAATGCAATGGCAGGTCAGTCATTCAAACTGCACGGTTCTTTATACTTTCAGTGTACCGCGCCGATACCGGACATGCAGTGGTTACGTGTTGTTGTCTTTACTTGCTGCTGGAGAGACACGACATTTGCAAGAGCAAGACGAATGTATGGATACCAGCACTCCGTTCCATCCATCCGCCGTGAGTTGCGTTGCGAATTCAAAGTGAGCTGTTAGAGAGTCAGTTGTAAACTGCTGCTATTGTACTCTGTAACAGAGCTAATACGTAGATACTACCAGCTATATTAGAGGGTAGTGTACATGTATAATTATGTACATGTAATTAATAGTGTTTCGGTTTTTTGTATTAAACGACATGCTATTAGTTAATTATATAAACGAAAGTGACAACTATGTTTTCTATTGTTTGATGTAATGACGTTTGTTGTGATTATATTATATGATAAAGATAAGATGAAAAGTAAAAGTAGATCTATGATGTGCATGTACTTGGAACGATTCTTTGAGGTGATAATGCAATCGCAGCTTTGTTTACCAACAAAAAACTAAGAATTGCTTGCATTGTTGCACATAGATTTGTTTGTTTAGACTTTACAACTCAGTTTTACATACATTAATTACATAAAAGTATCGATACTAATTAGTAAGGTTCGATTAGTAAAACATTGCAAAAGTCGAGTTTTGTTGTATTGAGTTAAGATTTGAAATATGTGTTTCACATGCAGCGCATGAGGTAAAGAAATACGCTCTAACAAATCCATCCTTACCTATCGTGAAGATACATAAAAGCGTCGGGGGATAAGGGCTAGGGGGCTAGGGGCTAAGGGGCTAGGGGGCTAAAGCCTTCCCAATATTTATAGGCGTGTCAAGCAAAACGCCATGTTTCCCTCAGGTTACTAAACAGTGAGATGAATCTTTGTCCATCACACTGTCCGGGAAATGGCGGACGTTCATACTGTGATACCGTCAAAAAGTAAAAATGGGCATGGTTTTGCAGTGTGATTGCTCAGCTCCTACGCCGGTTTTGGGAAAAAATTGTTATGAAACTGACATTTTGTGTTACCTAGTAGTCTATCTAAATCAGTGAAACGAGTAAACTCAATTACCTTGATCACTAAATTTATTTACAAGTCCATGCAAGCTCATGAGTTGTGCCGCAGACCGAACTTGTCGCAAAACTTTATTAATTTCAGAGAGAAGTCTAAAAGACAAACTGAAAAGTAAGAGACTATAACTAGTTACTGCTCACTTTCACTGCTACAATGATGAAAACATTACGTAATTACGTAAGCAACCGTACTAAATTAATACTTCACTTCTACTTCGAGTCGTCGCACTGTATAGTACTTCACATAATCTACTCATT